>NC_064622.1:235116789-235419820 GCF_023898315.1 Schistocerca nitens
GAGAAAGCATTTACCAAAATTTCGGACAATGTTTTATGCCTGCCTCCGGTTTTAAACCATAATTTTTCCAGCATATCGAGGGTAGATTAAAGTCACCACCGACCATAATTATATGAGCGTGGTACTTATTTGAAATGAGACTCAAGCTTCCTAGGAACTGTTCAGCAACTATATCTACTGAGTCGGTGGGTCGGCAAAACATCCCATTAATAGTTTAGTCCGATTGTCGGGTATAACCTATACTCATACTAATTGACACGAACTGTCTACTTCAATTTCGCTACAAGGCAACCTACTTCTGACAGCGATAAATACTCCACCACCAACTGTATTTAAACTATCCTTTCTAAACACTGTTAGATCGTTTGAAAAAATTTCGGCTGAATTTATTTCCGGCTTTAGCCAGCTCTCTGTACCTACAGCTATTTGAGCATCAGTGCTTTCTATTAGGGCTTGGAGCTTTCGTTCTTTCCCAACACGGCTAAGACAATTTACAACTACAATACCAACCGTTTCTATAACTACCTTACTATGTTTTCCCTGCCCACCCGCCTGCTGACCTATTAAACGAAACCGGGAAATCCACCACCTGATGGCCAAGTGAAGGAATCTGCAGCCTACATGGTCACAGAACCACCTGAGCCTCTGATTCAGACCCTCTACTCGGACCTGCACAACAGTCCGATCTATCGACGATGTTGCAGATGGTGAGCTCCGCCTTAATCTCGGAAGCAAGACTGGCAATCTCTACCATGTCCACTAGCTTCCAGAAACCAGACAGAATTTGCTCCGATCCAAAGCGACGCACGTCATTGGTACCGACATGAGCCACCACCTGCAGTTGGCTGCACCCTGTACTCTTCATGGCATCCGGAAGCACCCTTTCCACATCCGGAATGACTCCCCTTGGAATGCACACGGAGTGCACACTGGATTCCTTCCCCTCCTTGGTAGCCATGTTCCTAAGGGGCCCCATTACGCGCCTAACATTGGAGCTCCCAACCACCAGCAAACCTACCCTCTATGAATGCTTAGACCTTGCGAAAAGAGATGGTTCCTCTGGAACAGGGTGGACGACTGCATCCGGCTCAGAGACATCCTCAGCCACAGATAACGCCCGAAACCTGTTCGTGAAACGAACCGGGGAGGCCCTACAATCGCCCCTCGGAAAGTTTTTCGCTGCCTGCCAGGCTTTGGAATGATCTCCCACTCGACCACGGGTGAGAGATCAACCTCAGTTCAGGTAGTACCCGGGGCGACCACAGCAGTGGACCGATCGGACACGTTGGACGTGTTTGACGTCCCTCGCATCCCCGCGCTCGATCCCACACAGTGAGCACCTGTTCATAATGCACGGCCTGTGGCGGAGTGGTTACATGACAATAACATTCCTGTAATGGACTGTCCTGCACAGAGTCCTGACCTGAATCCTGTAGAGCACCTTTGGGATGTTTTGGAATGCCGAATTCGTGCCAGGCCTCACCGACTGACATCAATACCTTTCCTTAGTGCAGCACTCCGTGAAGAATGGGCTGCCATTCCGTAAGAAACCTTCGAGCACGTGATTGAAGGTGCGCCTGCGAGAGTGGAAGCTGTCATCAAGGCTGAGGGTGAGCCAACAGAATATTGAATTCCAGGATTACCGATGGAGGGCGCCACGGATTAGGAAGTCATTTTCAGCCAGGTGTCCGCATACTTATGATCACATTGTGTATTTTCGTGACCACAAAGTTAACAGATATTTCTGTACAGAAAAACCGTTAAAAACACAATTACGCCACAACAATAACAAGAACCGATGTGGAAGTTTGGGAATATTGTACCAGATCAAATGTAGTACAAACGTTATGTTGACGACTCAGAAAAATAATCATAGGACAGACGGGACGGTATTTTGATACTAGATCCGAAGAACACTCATGGCTCCATAACAACAAGATAGCTTTCGGTTCACGCTTAGTAAACTGTTAACAGTTCGCTGAATGCCAACAAATGAATCTGAAGAGTTAATATAGAGCAGATAGGTGACGGGCGGCCCAATAGTGGGCACTGCTATCTATCAACACTGTATTTTATTGTAATTTCATTTTAATAGTAATCAATAACATTTCATTTCGCTGTTTTACTATAAGGCCAACGATTATAATTTCTTGTAGTATCTTCTACATTAACGACACATGTTGTAAAATGTACATAATCATGGATCAGTTAGTCCTTTAATTGTACACATTTAAGCGTTTTTATGAGTACACGTTTGATAACTTAGCTCTGATTGCTAAGCGAGATTGCGAAGCATATACGCTTCATATGATTTTAAGATGTGATAGTGACCGAAGCGTGCATATGTTTCTAATTTTTCATATTACCTTTAAAATTAAAAAAAAAAATTGTTTTAACTTTAATTTGCACTGTTTGCATTATTTTTAAAAAAAAAACAGTTTTACTTGATTGACCACAGATAATATAAGTAAATGCAGAGTATGCTGTTATGTTTCTATTTAGAATATGTTTTTCCTCCTCTCTGTCGTCCCTCCTGCCCCCCTCTGCTCCACCAGCTTCCACATCCGTACACAGCAATGTAGGACATTATTATAATCTCAGTCATTTATCATGTGACTACATGTACATTCACTTAAATGTTGTATTACTTCACGATGTTGAAAGTGCCTAAGTAAATTTGTTTCAATTCACAAGGCTTTTGTGGATTAATCACATCTGAAAATTTCTACTATTTACCAAAACTGGTAATGTGAATACTTTTTAAACATCTAAGCGATCGTTGACGAAATAAAATAGTGCATAAAAATGATGTGATATTACTGTAAAATCGTTTTACTGGCAAGGATAACGTGTGAAGTAACCGGAATTGGTCAGGGCCAAGAGACACTGGTTGACCAGCCAAGGGCGACGGCTGTGAGACGACGAGAACCAGGGAAGACAACAGCGATAAATGAACAATGAGGCAACATGACAGAATGACAAGTCCAGAGTGCAAACCAAATGAGGGACGTCTAACGTAGCAGTATCATCGGTCAGTATAACGAACAAATGCAGAGCACTGTCAGAACACGAGTGAGGTCCTGGTTTTTTTTTTTTCCTTTATTGTAGTTCAATTCCCCATTGGGGCGGTCTGGCAGCAACATATGCACTGCTCTTCAGCCGAAAGATATAGAACAATAGAAGACATTGAAAAATAAATGGTGATCATAGATACAAAAAAAGGGAAACATCATGGAAGACAATATACAAAAAAGGGGGCGACTCAAAAATGGAGATAAGAACGGTAAAAAAAGTAGCACACACAAAAACCACACACTGGAACAATTAAAAGAAACAATGCGCAGTGTGACCGGAGCATAAAAGTATCGATGGGTGGGTAGCACATAACAAACACTGACAGTAACTCTAAGTACACGGCCAGCACGCAATTAAAATCACAACTCTTGTTGCACAGGAGAAATAGCACTAAACACAACACTGACTTGGCACGATGATCAAAATGGACGATCTGACAGGCGCAAGGAGAAGAGGGAAGAAGGGAGGGAGGGGAAGAGAGAGGGGGGAGATGGTCTGGAGGCGCACCAGAGAGGGCCAGGTATGAAGGGACATGTGAGGGAAAGTGGCAAGGATAGCGGCAGGGGTTCAGGGGGGGGGGGGAGGAAAATTCGCTCTGGGAAGAAGGAGGGGAGAGGAAAAAAGGGGGCACTGGGGAGTGAGGGAACAAGGCTACGTTATAGTTGGAAGGAAGGGTATATGTCACGGCGAAGTTCACCATCTGGGAGGAGGAGGTGCTGGAAATTTGCCTTATGAAGGAGATGGAGGGTGTGGTGGTGGAGAGACAGAGGGATACAGCTATAGAGGCGCGGCAACTAGCGGGGGGTGGAGAGGAATGAGGAAACCAGGAGATGGGGGGGATCAAGCCTGCGGACAATGTAAAGGATGTGGAAATGTTGGAGGAACAGGAGGAAGTGGGGGAAGGGGATGCATTCATACAGGATCCGTGTGGGGGGAGGAAGGTGGATATGGAAGGCAAGGTGGAGCACATGGCGTTCAAGGATTTGGAGGGTCTTGTAAAAGTGGGTGGGTTCAGAGATCCAGGCAATGCTGGCATAAGAGAGTAGAGGACGGATGAGGGATGAGGGATGAGGGATTTGTAGGTGTGGAGGATGGTGGAAAGATGCAATCCCCATGTCCAGCTAGACAGGAGTTTCAGGAGGCAGAGGCGGGAATGGGCTTTCTGCTGAATGGTGTGGAGGTGAGGGGTCCCGGTGAAGTGATGGTCAAGGGTGAGGCCAAGGTATTGCAAGGTGGGGGTGATTTGGATGGGACGACCATAAAGGGCGAGGTAGAAATCATGGAGACGGAAGGAGCCTGGGGTGCGAACTATGATGATTGCCTGGGTTTTGGAGGGGTTGAGATGGTGGAACCACTGGTTACACCAAGTGGTGAAATGGTTGAGGTGGGTTTGGAGGGTGCATTGGGACCGTTGAAGGGTAGAATGGAGAGCCAGGAAGATGGTGTCATCAGCATACTGGAGAAGGTATGGGTGGCTTCGGCATATCAGCTGCATACAAGAGATAAAGGAGAGGGTAGAGGACAGAGCCCTGGGGGACGACAGCAGTGGGATAAAAGATATGGGATATGGTGTTGTAGAGGGTGACATAGGAAGGACGGCGTGTGAGGAAGGAAGCGACCAGACGGACAAAACTGATAGGCAGGACGTAGGTTTGGAGTTTAAAGAGGAGACTGGGCTGCCATACACGGTCATAGGCGTTTTGGAGGTCGAGAGAAACAAAAATGGTGGAGCGATGGGAGTTGAGCTGGAGGGAGAGAAGGTGAACGAGGTTAAGGACATGGTGTTCAGTGGAGAAGGAGGCTTGGAAGCCTCACTGGGTAAGGGGGAGGAGGTGGTGTTGATTAAGTTGTTGATGGGTACGGCGGAAGAGGATGGATTCGAAGTCCTTAATGAAGACGGAGGTGAGGCAGATGAGGCGATAGGAAGAGGTGGCAGAGGGGGGTTAGGTCCTGGCCCCAGCGCTACGAGCTTTATGTCAAGGCCGCGTTCGCCAGTAAGCTGGCCCGTGGTGAGTCGACTGCGCCTAGTGCTGAGGCGGCGACGGTAGCGCTCGCAAATATTAGGTCAGTGCGTTCTGGCGGGCTTTTGAACTCGTCGGGCCGGGAAACCAAAATGTGAACATTTTGGCTGATTATGTACAGCCCACGGTACAATGTTTGATATGGTGATGTGTTGTAACACGACAGAGCCCATGTCGGCACATCTCGCATCGTCCTGGACTCCTTTTGTGCACACAAGGATGAATTTTTGCATCTCCACTACGAATGCTGATTTTATTTGGTGAAAAGACCGGTACTTCATTTTAGATACATAAAATAATAAATACCACGACAGACCTACGTTTATACACTTCCTGCAGTGCTGCTGAGAATGTCACATCCAGGTGTGAGCCTGTAGCATCTACACATTCATAGAGTGCCAAGTAATGTGCAAAGACCATTTAAAAGATTTTTCAAATTGTCTCTGAACTCGTAATGCCATAATCTGTGTGGTATACCTCGCGCAAGATACGGTGGCCGATGCGCAGTGAACAAATTTCGTCCAAAGTGATGCGCTAGTTCATTCGTTTTTTCAGAAGGGGAGGCCGTTACGTGTTTTCCACCTTTGGCCGATCAGCGAATGACAGAATCGAGGCGTGCACACTGCTATCTTTCGGAAACGATTTTACAGAAAATGTTAGGTAAAAAGGTTTAATTTTCGCTTTATTTATAGCCTTATATGTCAAGTACATGATATGATGTGGCCACCAATTCTTTAATGGTCATATTTATTGTGATACTTCTGTGATAGTAAGACACTACGAGCAATTCTGCAAACTCAGCAATGAAAAGTAGAGATCACTAGAATTTTTCGTTTGGTGTATATTAGATAATATGTTGTTGCATTCGCAGTTTAGCTAACATATTGATTTTTTCTTTACATTTGGATAGAGGTGTCCATCTGCCACCAATCGCGAGAAAATTGATCAGATGTAGCCACTCATTTGCGATCGTGCCGCGCCGGTAATAAAGCCAGAGTGAAATATTAACAACATTCTTGATATTTCATAAACGCTTTCAGATAGTGAAATTAGATTTTGGAAAATAATAGCACGCAAAGAGGAGAGTATTTTACCATATCGTTATTACGTGAAACTTCATTATCTACGTCGTTATTCAAATAACTAGAAACTTTTTCAGTGGAAGACTGTAATTTTTAAGGGCCATCGATAGGTGGTGAAACGAGAAATGCTATAGGTTTTGGAACAACATAAGTGAAGACATTACACGTTTATTTTGTATTAAAGATGTGATTTTTCATGAGCTACTGACTTTAATTTTACACATTTGTGTGTGCACAACATGTTAGTGATGTAAGTCAGTGTAAACTCCACCGTGTTTTGGCAAAAGAAGCAAATTTTCACATGGCAACCAGAGAAATGGGTAGATTTTACTCATGACTCTTCTATGAAAGTTATAAATGGTTATCAAATCGTTCAAATGGCTCTGAGCACCATGGGACATAGCTTCTAAGGTCATCAGTCCCCTAGAACTTAGAACTAATTAAACCTAACTAACCTAAGGACGTCACACACATCCATGCCCGAGGCAGGATTCGAACCAGCGACCGGAGCGGTCGCGCGGTTCCAGACTGTAGCGCCTAGAACGGCTCGGCCACCCTGGCCGGCGAAATGGTTAACAAGCCAAGCCAAAATAAATAGTTGCATTTTCGGCGAAATTCTTTACGGATACTAATGAAAGAATAGGTGACAGTAGACCTTTTTGAATGGTCAACATGCAAGAGTGGGTGTGGAGGGGCTCCACTTAATATTTACCAAAAATGTGAAAGCAGGCTACAGTTTTGAGCGGCACTTTCCCCTCCAGCTCTCGGAAATTCCCCTACAGCGTTCAGAGCGACCCCCACACTACCGCTCTGCCCAAATTTCCCCAGCCGACTGCGCGCCTAGCGGCCACGGCATATTGCGCGCACTACACACGTACGTCTCATCTTTGAAAACGGCGCCATGCGGAATGGTTCTACCTGAAGTGAACATAAATGTTCAGCTCCACCTTCAAGCATTCTGTTGTTAAATCACCATCCATGAAAGGATCCAAAGACTATGCCAAAAGTAGTGCCATTTTGTGGCTCATCCGAGCGGTACCTGTACTTGATTTTTGTTCCCCTTCTATTAAGGTAACTTCCTTTTAAAAGTTTTAAAACCTCTTAAGGCGATCAGGTCCTTCACATTTTTCATTTACGCATTTTTAAAGGCATAAGACACGTAGAGCCGTTGTAAATTGAACTTCGTGAAACTTTTTAATGTGTTTGATATTTTGAATACAAGTCCTCGTAAGAAAAATAAAAACGTTGCTGTACTGCGGATTGAAATGCAAAGGCATTGTAGGTGTTACACGATGCCGACTCGCTATTGCTGCTCTTATATGGGACCACTATCAAAACTGTCTTTCCCCTGTTTCGCAGCTGGCCCTTCTCCAGCGCTGTCGCGACCACAGTATGTGCGCACGTTGCCCACCACGCAAGCAACAGCTCGGCTCGTGTGAATGAGCCCGAGCAGGCGGTCACGCTCAAAACGATCGCGTTGCTAACAGGCAAAATTCCTGATGTCTGGAACTCTGATCGGTACCAAACATTGCATGTAGATAGTGTCAACCAAAGCAACGATTTACTTCTTGGTACTTGATAGGAGAACATTTTCCTGACATGTAAATGGACTTTGTGGAATTTGTAGCGATGTTGTTATTGAAGACTGCTTTCGCTATGTTAGTTGAAAGTAGTAAACCTATATAGTACTTTGTATACATAGGTGTGGCATTCAGTCGGATATGTGCGACAGAACCGACACAACTCGTGATGAAGCAGCTAGCGCATTTGCCCGCATCTCGTGGTCGTGCGGTAGCGTTCTCGCTTTCCACGCCCGGGTTCCCGGGTTCGATTCCCGGCGGGGTCAGGGATTTTCTCTGCCTCGTGATGACTGGGTGTTGTGTGATGTCCTTAGGTTAGTTAGATTTAAGTAGTTCTAAGTTCTAGGGGACTGATGACCATAGATGTTAAGTCCCATAGTGCTCAGAGCCATTTGAATTTAGCTAGCGCATTTGTTGTTCCACAGTATAAACACAAACAATCAGAACAGTAGAACAAAGAAACAATTGCATCACACGCGCGAAAATATTAATGGTTTCATCTAACGCTTTCCCACATAATACAGTAAAAATTTTCATTATCGGGATATTAAACCCAGGACCCTTGGTACGACGATCCAGCGCTCTACCAACTTCGCCAGCCGCGGTGGTCGAGCGGTAATAGGCGCTTCAGTCCGGAACCACGCGGCTGCTACGGTAGCAGGTTCGAATCCTGCCTAGGTCATGGATGTGTGTGATGTCCTTAGGTTGGTTAGGTTTACGTAGTTCTAAGTCTAGGGGACTGATGACCTCAGATTTTAAGTCCCATAGTCTTTAGAGCCACTTTTCTACCAACTTCGCCACGGAAGCTATACACGTTAGTTAATGACGACTATGCTTTTCCTCTACTCTGAAGTTCTGACCTTGCTTTTAATTAACGTTTACGCCCGTTCTGCTGGATGGCAGCACATAGTATGAACTACATCGGAGTCTTATTTGATACTCTATCGACATACAGCGTTTGGCAGCATCTTATGCAAATGGCCATGTCCATAAATATGCCGCTTCCAGATGACTGTTATGAAACAATAACACAGTACACAGTAGCACAAGGTGCTTTATGTTTTTAAATGTTTTAGTTATGACAAACATTTTATAATGTATGTTTTCATCTTCATGAGAAGTTGGCGTGAGGTCTAACTTAAAATGAGCATGTTCTATAAAAAGAGATTTTGTAAGTGCTGAAGGTGACAGCAAAGTCTGCCGAAACTAGCTATTTTAAACATAGAAATATTTACGCGATCTGGGCTTTAGAAAGTTTTTAACGAGTAAAACAGATCGCTCCTATTGTCTTCTCTAAATAAGAAGATTCAATCAATATTCTGACGTCTGTTAATGGGGGTAATAATCAGCAGTATTAAGCCAGCCCTCTTACAACTAGTGGTTCTATCTCAGGGCTTACATTTAAAAACGCAAAGCACCTTGTGCTACTGTGTACTGTGTTGGTGTTCCGTAACAGTCATCTGGGAGCGGCATATTTGTGGACATGGCCATTTGCTGAAGATGTTTATACGTTTTTAAATAGTGTACATATGACAAACCTTTTATTATGTGCTTTTTTTAATCCACATGACAACTTGGCGTGAGGTCCAACTTAAAATGAACACGTTTCGTAACAGCAAAAATTTTTAGTACCTGAAGATAACAGAAAAGTCTGTGGAGTATTGTTGTTTTAAATAAAGAAATATTTATGTGTTCTTAGCTTTAGTAAGTTTTTAGCAAGACGTCATAATAGCTCCACTGGCTCGAGCTTACTTGACTATATAGTCGGGTGGTTTGTCATAAGGATGAAAATTACATACAATTCGCTTTAAAAACCTGCTTTTATTACTGTCTATGTCACACAGTCGGAAATGATAATGTTCTTTAATACGTGGAGTGACTTTCACACATTTGATGTGCTACCACGTATTCATGCAGCCACCATGGCTCAGGTGCTTTCTCACGAGATGTAACTCATGGATGAATAGCTGTAAAAGCTGTAAATACCGTATTAAGGGCACGGGCTAAAATATTAGTTACTCGTTTGAAAGAATAGCCTGGTCGATTTGAAGCACTTTAAATCCACATCCACATCTATAGTCCGCAAGCCACCTGATGGTGTGTTCCGGAGGAAGCTTTCTGTGCCGATGTCATTTTCCCAGTTTTCCAGATACAGTTGCGTATGTTTCGCGGGAAGAGTGGTTGCTGGTAGGCCTCGGTGCGGGCTCTAAACTCTCTAATTTCATCTTCGTGGCCTTTTAAAGCGACAAAGGAAAGAGGGAGCAATATATTGGTCAAATATTCTAGGAACTGACCCTCTCAAAACCTTAACAGTAGACCATAACGTGATGCATAGCGCCTCTCTTGCAGCGTCTGTCAGTGGAATTGACTGCAACTTCGCGACACTTTCGCAACTACTAAACGAATCCCTGACGAAACGTACTCTACTCCTCTGGATCTTCTCTAATTCCTCTAGCATTCCTACCTGGTACGAAACCCATACTGAATAGCAGTTCACGATTACTGGTCAATCGAGTGTTTTGTAAGTTATTGCCTTTTTTGATCATTTTCCGACCATTTTGTTTTACGCCTACCATACTCGCGATTAATTTAATCTGACCTTTCCACTTCGAATTGCTCCGCACGCGTACTCCTAGATGTTTTATGGAAGTAACTGATTCCAGTGACTGTCCTGTAACTTTGTAGTCTTACAGTAAATGACGTTTCTGTCTATGTATTCACAAAACGTTACATTTGTTTATGTTAAGGGTCAATTGCTGTTCCCTGCACAAAGAATCGATCCTCTGCAGGCCTTCCTCCATTTCGCTACAGTTTTCTACTGTCGCGATTTCTCTGTATAGAACAGCATGATTTGCGAAAAGCCTCATAGAACTTCCGACGTTATGCACTAGGCCATTTATAGTAGTATATATTGTGAAAAGCAATGGTCCTGCAACATTTGCCAGGGGAACGCCCGAAGTTACTGTTACGTCTGAAGACTTGGTCCCGTTCAGAACGTCATACTGTGTTCTCTTTGGTACAAACTCTTTCATTCAGTCACGAAGTTCGTCTACTGTTCCACACGCTCGTATTTTCTTCTTAAGGCGGCAGTGCGGAACTGTATCGAATGCCTTTCGGAAGCCAAGGAACACGGTATCGATCTGATAGACTGTGTCTACTGCTTCCGATGTCTCGTGCACGAATAGAGAGTGAGATGGGTTTCAGACGATCGTTGTTTTCAGAATCCATGTTTGTTTCTACAGAGAAGATTTTCGGACTCCAGAAATGTCATAATAGGTGGTGTGGGTCTGGCACCGGCCGGTCGTTTGATCCTCCATTGCTGACGAAAGCCAAGGTAGTAAACTGGTGTGTATGTGCCAGTGGGTTCCATAGGAATTATCGCAGTAAGATGAGCTGACAAGTGGAAGTGACAGATCGGTTGAAAGCAGCTACGGTGTTTGTAGGTATACAGTTTGTATATCAACGCAGACTGTACAACATGTCTACAAGGAATGGTTTTCCACTGTAAGCAATGTACCGTGACGTAACAACGGTGGTCGTAAAACGATCTCAACTGTCACTAACCGGTGATCATTACCACGCCTTGTGAAAACTAGTCGCCGGCCAGTGCGGCCGAACGGCTCTAGTCGCTACAGTCTGGAACCGCGTGACCGCTACGGTCCCAGGTTCGAATCCTGCCTCGGGCATGGATGTGTGTTATGTAACTAGGTTAGTTAGGTTTACGTAGTTCTAAGTTCTATGGGACTGCTGACCTCAAAAGTTAAGTCCCATAGTCCTCAGAGCCATTTGAACCATTTTTTTTTTTTTTTTGAAAACCAGTCGGTTACAACCAAGAAATTTATTGCTGTTGTCAGGGAATTCATGTCCATCTCGACCAGTTTCCTCAAAAATGCTATTTCTCTCAGCGGCACACAAAGCTACATGCCTTCAGAAGACTAAACAACACATAAAATGACCTGCATTGGACTACAAGGGTCTAGTATGGACCCGTGAGCCAAAAATTTACCTCTTATCAAAACGCGTCGAATCACCGGGGGACCAACGAGGCCTTTAAGCCGCAGTATGTGAAACGTATAGTTATTACTGAAGGTGGTTCTGGGAAGTTTTAAGGGTGTTACTCGTACTGTGACTACGGTCCACTCGATTAGGTTACAGTGAACCGCGCAGAATACTTATTTCAACATACACGGTGACGAAATACTGCTCTTTCTTATACATTTTCAAGATGAATGAGCTAAGAAGATTCCCATTCCAAGACGACGAAGGCCTTGGTACACTCATAAGCTCTTGGTTTCGCATGTGAAACGAACCAATGTCCATCCTTGCAATGTGGTAGCTCTAAGGGACGTGATAATCAATGAATGGCTTCAGTTAAATGTGGCATACTGGAAGAAAGTTGTGAACACTCTTTCTGTCCGAATCTAGGCCATTAATGATGCTACTATAGGATTTTTTACTATGGGGACTCGAATTTAGGCTGTAATTACAAGGAAACCACTAGGCCTATCACAAAATGAGTAACGTAGCAACATTTTTCTTGTTTCATTCTGCTACATGGTGCAATTTGATTTTAATGTTAAATGTATATATTTTTGTTTTAGATTTTAGTACGAATTGTCCGGTTTTGGTCGGCTTAGTTAGGAATTCTTCAGTTTAAGACTATATAGCTTAAAATGCATTTTTCCTGTGATAATGCAATTTTAATACGATATAGGCACATATACTGGTAGTGGAAATCTCAAGTTACAGATTATTTCAATCACCCAAAAGGAAACTTTTATGATTTTTCTAAAGTAACTTACGCTCTGCCCAGGATAAATACATAAAAGAAAGCGTGGATTTATTTTAAAGGTCTAGTTTGTGGCTGTACGAAGCTGCAACCGCTGTGACCGAACAGTGTGATAGTGATTTCATAAACAGTAGTGTTAAAGAGTGATTGTGTGCGCAGGACTTTGCGGTTGTCAGTGCGCATGGCTGTAAAAGTGTATGGAATGTTCCGCATATCTTACCTGCCCTGGGCGTTTGGGAATCGGAATACCTCTAACCTTGCTTCGTCTGTTTGCTATTGTTACTAAATGGTGGTCTCCACCGTGCTACCGACATTATATCATGATTCCCTAGAGATCACCGTTGTCAGCAGGTGAACTTGTAATAGTTTTCGGTATTATTTATTTCCTTCGAAGTTGGTTTCCTAATTATCAGAAAAGGCCTCACTGTCTTTGAATATCGTTGTCGTCAGTGAAGACAATAGGAACCACTTCAAAGGAGAACGATGAAAATACGTCACCCAGATCAAGAAAACGTCAGAGAATCCAACTCGGTGATTTTAATTTGTGCGCAATACCAAAAATTTGTCATTATGTTTTCTTGAATAAGGTATTACCAACAAATGAAAAACTCCACATGAAACTGATGGAAAATGTGGCAGATTTTCCCTATACTTCAACCTGTACTGTTCTGAAAGTAGTTAAAAGCTTGGAATTCCGTTTCAAAAATCTCATCGGGAAACCAGAGATAATGGAGCTTGTAATAGCTGCTGCATCCCGACGTACATTCCTTAGAAGTATGAGAGAGCTAGAAACATGTGGCTGTAAGATCTTCTTTACAGATGGGATCTGGTGCGGGGAGAATCACACAATGAAGTCTGCTTTGGAAGATAACGTGGCTGATTCTTTAGAAAGTACCTCTGATAACTACAGCCAACACTGACGGTACATTCATCAAATTTATGGATGGCGCTCAGGGTTCAAGGCAACTTCCTTGAGATGCGGAACGTATCATGATTCTACACATCGGAAATGAAGAACGAATTCTTGTCAGCACAAAAATTTTGTTTGGTGGGAAGAAAGGAACCGGAGATTACCACAATGAAATTAACGCGGCACTTTATTAAGTCTCGTTTAAGAATGTCCTCAGCTTATTGCCTCCTAGTTCAGTCCTTATTATAGATTAAGCAATGGTCGATCCTTAAAATTTCATGGCTGAAAGATGAAATTATACCTCAGAAAGCATCAAGGAATGTTTAACTGCCACCTGCAGTTGAAGATTTCGGAACACTGACTACGGCATAGTTGATGCTGTTGGCCAGGTAATTTTCTAACACCTATATATGAACTGGAATAAATAACTAAACAACTTCGACACGACGTAAAACTTGTTTGGTTGCTAGTGGCTTATTGCGAGCTTCACGTAATCCAGCTCAGATGAGTTTATATAATGGGAATGGTAGGAAAATCGAATACGGCGAACATATTAGGACACGATAGGAATATGGAAGCACTTACGCTTTATGCCGAGAAGCCGTACATACTGTAACTCCAGAAGTCTGGAAAAAGTCAGCTAAACGTATCAGGAGAAAGAAGACAATGCTGGGAGAAAGATAAACTGTGTGCATGTGTCCCCCGTAATATTCCAGTTATAATCAACATGATTGATAGCAGTTCCGATTCATATGGCTCTGAGCACTATGGGACTTAACTTCTGAGGTCATCAGTCCCATAGAACTTAGAACTACTTAAACCTAACTAAGCTAAGGACATCACACACATCCATGCCCGTGGCAGGATTCGAACCTGCGACCGTAGCGGTCGCGCGATTCCAGACTGAAGCGCCTAGAACCGCTAGGCCACATTTGCCGCCAAGAAAGCTGAAGTAAACCTTTTAATCACTATATATATATATATATATATATATATATATATATATATATATATATATATATATATATATTGTTCAACAACCTATATGAACAAGGTTTGCAGACACTGACGAAAGCGAAATCAAAAATGAAATTTAGGGAGGGAATCTTTGAACCCCTTGACATCAGGATACATATGCGTCAAGGTAATGGTCTCTCATCACTACTCTTCAACCTAGTGTTGGACAAGGGCATTAAGGCATGGGAGAACAGCTGTAATTACAAGGGTACTGAAAGCCAGTGCAACTAGGACGACCCATGGATGAACTAGAAGTTGGCTGTTTAGCCTTCGCGAACGACCTGGCACTACTTGCAGACACGGAACCACAGCTATCATGTTGGTCAAAGTATTCAAAGAGTGCGCAGAAACGTGAGGGCTACAGATCTCCTTTCCAAAAAATAGAGTTCTTCTGCACGAAATTAAACATACAGTGGAAGAAAATCATGTAGAACACCAGGTTACTGAAGATGAACAGAGGCTTGTACGTAAAATATTGTATGGAACTGGGGACCTGAAAACGAATGAGAGGCTTCGTCCTCGCTGTAGCCCTCAGTGGTTCACAACCCCACAACATGCTACTGTAGTCCACTCACCCCTCCGCCGCCCCACACCGAAGCCAGGGTTATTGTGCGGTTCAGCTGCCAGTGGACCTCCCCGGAAACGTCTCACACGAGACGAGTGTAACCCCAATGGTTTGCGCAGTAGTGTAATTATGGTGTACGTATGCATTGAGCGAGTGCTTGCGCAGCAATCGCCGACATGGTGTAACTGAGGTGGAATGCGGGGAACCAGCCCGCAGTCGTGTAGGCGGATGGAAGGCCTCTTTAGGGGTCATCCACAGGCTGGCCGGCACTCCGGGCCTCGACACTGGTCCGCCGTTCCTTCCCGCCCGGGGGGGTAGTGCGTTGGGCTGCACGGCGAGCCGGGAGGGCGCCTTGAACGTAACACAGTGTATCTACAATAAAAAATGTTTGTCCACCCCTATCAATATTTGTTACTACAGCACTGTAATCTAACCTGAGGTGGTATTCGCCTGTGAAACACTGTCGCTACACACCAAGGGCGACCTTGAGAAGATCCTCACAGGGGAAAGAAAAATTATCAGGAAAATTATTGGACCAAAACTCACAGACAAAGGATGCAGGCTTTGCTCCAGAGACATCACAGAGAGGTTGTCCAACCCCGCAGCGGACGTAAAAAGAACGACGAAAATTTTACGGCCACATCAGCAGAGTCCCATAGAACAGACTCACCAACAGAATTCTCAGATACATACGGAGGCTCAAAACCACTACTCCTTGGATGGCATAAGGCAAAATTTGTCAGGAAAAAGCACAGTTAGATTCAGCGGACATCACAGACAAAAGCGACTATAGACACAAAATACACAAGTGGGAAGTAAAGTCAGAGAAGACAGTACCTAAAGCCCAAAGACCAAAGTGGACCGAAGAAAGGAAGAGGGCCTCTAGCAAACGAATGAAAGAGTACTGGAGGGACAGGAAGAAGAAGTAGTCATGAATGCTTTGCAGGGGCTGCTAAAAGCCTGTAACGTGTGTAATTATTAAATGTCTACGTCATTATACTTAGAGATCGTTTTCTTATTATTGCTACAGACTAGAGAAGACAGCCACAGTCCACAGCTTTGGCGCATGGCATGGAGATGAGGAAGTGTTGATGCTCAAATCGGCGAAGTATTACATTGCCAACAGTCTCAGGTGTAATACGCCCTTACCAGCAGTGACACGAAACTGAGGCTACGTTACATGCTATTAGCATGATGCCTCCTGGAGTGACCAAATTTTTCGTATATTTCAGCTTATGTTACTTAATCAGTGGACGGTATTGAAATTTAACAACTAACAAGACTAAGCAGGGAGTCTTATCGATACCCTTAGTCATCTATCAGCTTTCATTGGTTGTGTACTATGGCGTTTCACTGCACCGACAAAGCTCGTACCAACGGATCTATGTAGACATGCCTTTCCATTTCAATTGTGTACTGTGTCGCGTCTACATAGTTCAATCGGTTGAGTACTCCTGTGAAGGGTAAGTTCCGCGTTCGAGTGCAAATCCAGCACACAATTTTGATCTGAAGAAGTTAGCAGTGCCCACTCCTCGTTGGAGGTAAAGATTCATTCTCAATTTAAATGCGTTTGTTCCCTTAAACGACAGCCCATCTCGTACAAAATAACTCGAAACGATGCGCGAACACTGTATTTGAAAGAAAAATGTTTTAGCGTGTACAAGAACGTGAAGACAGCGCACAAAATATGCTGAATGCAGACTAGTCTCGCACGGCAAACAGGGTCTTTAATTGCCGGCGGGAGCGCAGACCGCCGGCACTTTCATGTATTTCTACCTGGCTGTTTCCTCACCTTCCCTGGCCCGCAGCCGTGATTAAGGTCCGCGTCCTTTGAAGAATTCCGACAAAATTACGGTCTGGCGCGTCCAAAGGGGCGGCGAGGGGCGGCGAGAGGCCGCCTTTAACTTCCGCCTCCTAACGAGTTACGCTCTCTCCTGCGCGGGCCGACCGACGGAATAAATCCAGGATGCTCCGCCGTACTTCTGGCAACAGGCTTTTTCCGACATGCGTCACATATTTACTGGAGGAAGTGCGCCAACAATTTCTTTGCTGTTCCCTAACAGAAAATGCGTCCTACAGCACACATTACTCTTCTAAACAAGAGGTGAGGTGGTTGACAAAATATGAGTATCACTATAAAAATACGTACTAATAATGTGAAATATGACCCTGCAAGCTGAATTGCAATATGCCTTGCTTTGTACAACTTCGTAGGCAGTCCTGAAGAGACGAGGGCTACAGAGTGGTGTAGGAAGGCTATACGGGAGCAGAAATGATAAGCGAGCAAGATATCACAATAAAACTAGCTATCTCAAGGTCCACTAGGATGAAGCACAAATGAAGGTATCATAGCGTTGTGGCTCTAAGTGCAAGTGGGATGAGGCCGCTGTGGCCGAGCGTTTCTAGGCGCTGCAGTCCGGAACTACGCTGCCGTTGCTGTCCTTAGGTTAGTTAGGTTGAAGTAGTTCTAAGTCTAGGGGACTGATGACCTCAAATGTTAAGTGCCATAGGGGTTAGAGCCATTTGAACAATTTTTTTTTCAAGTGAGCTGAGTAGTTGCTGCCGGCCGTCCTGTATTGAGGTGGCAGAGGGCGTTCGTAGTACGGTGATGCTGGACGGAGAGGGGGGGGGGGGGGGGGAGTCAGAGGATGAGCATTACTGGGTCAACCAGATACTGCATTACTGCTGTCGGCTACAGACAGAAACTTGCCGTTCAGTTACCAAGCTTGATACGCAGGGGGAGGGGGAGGGGGAGGGGTGTCAATCTGCTCATTTTTTTACATGTCTTACATTTTCAATAGGTCAGAATAATTTACAGCTATATTAGCTTGCATACGTGCACGGCTGAGGGAGTATCATGCACAAGAAGTGGATCACCCTTCTTCCCAATACAGGAGGAACCAGTCGGTGCATTTCTGTATAAGCGGGAATTTCTCAGACTCTGTCGCAGTCATCTGTACCGATTGGAGGACGCTGTTTGCTTCCCCACACAATCATCGAATGTCTACTCTCAAAGTTTTAGTATTAAGCTTTTAGCAAGTGGAAAATTTCATTTCTGAAATGTATGTCCGAACACTGGGGTGCAGATGAAAGACTGTGGACAGCATTTCATATCCTGTCCTGCCATCTACGAGAGGAATTTCTTAAGTAATCCAACATATACATGTAACACTCTTGCACAGACTACAGTATCCCTATGCGAAACGCGCCAACCTGGTAAGGGTCCCACAATGATGAACAATAATCAAGAATTGTTCTTACAAATAATTTGTAAACCACTTATTTGAAGGATGAATCCCGTTTCCACCGAGTAGTGTAGTGCAAAAGTTACCACGGTGGACTCGCACTAGGGAGAGAAACGGTTCAAACCACGGCCAGCCATCTTGATTTAGGTTTTTTTTTTTATTTCCATAATCACTTAAGGCGAATGTCGGTATGGGTCCTTCGAAAGAGCATTTATTTCGTGACTGCACAACATTTTCCATATGTAGAGGTATACTAGACGTAGTAAGCGGAAGAAAGCATATAAAACTTTGGGAACCGGAAATAATGGTTGATGAATAGGAGAAACTAACAAATGATAACATTCGATGACGGACGGAATCACACATTACTTGGCACTAAGGATAAAATAATGAAATCCCGTGCCACACAAGACGCAGAGAGGAAAGATCGAAAAATAAAAAGAGTAGTACTCAGTGTTAATCACTGGTCTTCCGCAGCCTTACATCAAGATGCATTTTCACTTAATTTTAATCATTTTCCTGCCGAATTGATGCCGTTATCCGCTTAATCGCACGTCATCGAGAAGTAGAGCAGTATAGTGTTCACTATAACATATTTAAACGGGTTTTCCCGTAGACAGCGCTACCTTCGAAACCAAACCAAACCACGAGGGAACAACTTTCGATTTTGAAAAAAATGGCTCTGAGCACTATGCGACTTAACTTTTCAGGTCATCAGTCGCCTAGAACTTAGAACTAATTAAACCTAACTAACCTAAGGACATCACACACACCCATGCCCGAGCCAGGATTTGAACCTGCGATCGTAGCGGTCGCTCGGCTCCAGACTGTAGCGCCTAGAACCACACGGCCATTCCGGCCGGCTTTCGATTTTCACTGGAGACGATATTTTATTCATGTAGTCGATGAACATTTATAATGTAACATGCTCGTGCTGTTAGAGATCCACATGGAATAATTTAATTCCGTAAATATTTCGCGCAGACCAAGCGCTTTGATGTGTGCTGATAGTTCGTTTAACTTTGTTTATTTCGACTAATTTGGTCCCCTATTAGCCACTTCTCTGCTTGAAATACTTCACAAGTTTATAAATTTGATTGTTGTTGATTTACTGCATTGGTATGGCTCCCACCAATCATTAAAACAGATGATAGAATACGAGAGAACATAGATATTGCTGATAAAGTACGTGGCGAAATTGTGACGTAAGTTGCCGACGTTTTGTCGAATGGAAAGCAATGTACCAGTGTGTCAGTCGCACGATATGGAACGTATTAGAAGCCGGCTAAGGAATATATAATAAAAGATCGCTTCATAAATATAATGAAAACATTTCGTCACATAAAAGGCAAGATCAATAGTGTCTCAGGTTACTGAAAAGAGTTTAATATTATTAGAATAAAAATGTTTGACTTTTAAAATAGAATTAGTGTTACGAGTAACACATTTGGATTAATATATAATCTGTATAGCATAGCTCACTGAAAAGAGACATGTAAAGTACCGCCCGAATGTTACTATTAGGGATCTCGAAGTGTGAAATGGCATAGTGTTGGGTCCACTAAATCCATAGATGTCCTTCCATAGTGGACCAAGCGTCATCTTTAAACTTGAAACTTGATGCGTGAATTCATCACCTTCAAGTTACCACTATAGTTAAATTTTAAAATTTGACACAAAAATGTGTGCAGTCGCTAAGTTGCCACGTTTTCTTCCAAAGTACAGTTATGCAGGGCAAAAAGTTTACATTTGCTTCTTACTGTTCTAGTGAGTTCCAAAATTTTACTAAACTGTATCATTCTCACAGCAGTTGACAGAGTAAAAATTGCATTAAGGTGTGAGAGTATCAGCACTTCATAAACCATTTAAGTTGGATGCTCAGAAATATATCACAGAACAGTATCGGTTATTTTTATCTGACTTTTCATTATTAAAGAAGTTAGTAGGAAGAAAATTTTTTTCACATATTACGAGAATATATGCTGTCTAAATAACTCTAACTTGGATTTACGTAGTTGTCGATGATAGTTATTTCAAACGAACAATATTATTTTCGAAATTCTGAGAAACGCAGGTGAATTGACCACTAAAGGTACAGTGAAGTCAACATCTATATTCGCAGTTTTATCAAACATCTGGGCATTGTGGATTCAGACACCAAGTTGAGTAATAGAGTAAATCGTAATGCCGTGGTTTCCAATCTTTCTTAGACTTATATCGCAGAACAAAATTAAATATCAGCTAATGCACCAAAAACACCTTGGTACCTAACAGAGCTTTCGTTTGAAAAGACTAGTCTTTTTAAAATGACGAAAGGTAAAGAATAATTACCCAATGTTTTGTGGCAGCCAATTTACATAGTAAGTATTGTTGCAAATTCATTTCCTGCCTCGCTTGTGTTTCCATTGCTATTATTGTTGAATAATCTACTTTCATACATGGAAGTTATAGTGATTGGAAACTCTGTTACGGCTATGTTTTCGTAGTAAAAATAGTTACTCGCCATGAACACTTAGGCAAAACTTTTGCCTGTTAGTTTTACTATAGTATATGATCAGAGCACTCTCTATAACTAGTCCTAAGAAACTGTAGTTCATCCCGAAATTGAGTGTAGGCAAAACATTCGTTCCTACACTAAATTTATTACGGGTTAGGAGAGATGATTACTACTTCTGCATTGCAGCAAAATAAATAGAGAAATTACTTTTAATGGTCTATAATCCTTTGCGTAAACTATTTTTTTTAAATAAAGTTTCCTGTGTATTCACTTCCAACAGATGTCAGTGAGCAATAGACCAGAAACTCAAAATCACTTTAAAAAATGAATGCTAGTTCCTGAACAACGGAGAGATACACGTTGCGAATTAGTAATGTGAATCATGGAAAAACGAAGTGGCTCAGGGAAAAGGGAGTAATGAAATTGGAATAAAGGTGTGCGGGACACGTAGTTCACTTGATGCATGGTCGATAGAGTAAGGAAATTTATTGTGAGACTCCAAGAGGTTAAAGGTAAATTTAAGATAAAGATCTTACGGAATGGTAGTAGTTTTTAGAAAACATGTAAAACTAGAGTGAATATGTATGGAAATCTGCAGTGGAAGTTCAATAGTGAGTGATGATGGTGGTGATATAATAAATACTGTAGTATCGTGAATGAGCTACAATCGAACACTGCTTATTGCTACCCAACTTCAGCGTCCCCGTTGAATCACTAAGCCCAAGCTGAAAAACTATTTCCCTAGCATAAGACAATTGTTTTATGATCTATCATCTGTTCCGTATAGGTTTAGAGTGCTAGAGGATCGAAAAAGAAGAAAACAAAACCGAGGGAGGTGTTACACATGTGGCGAAAACGCTGTGAGCAGATAGAGTAGAACTGCCGAGATATTAATATAACAATGCAGAACGCTGTCGTTCGAAAGAAAAAAAGTCTTGTTAAAACTCAATATCCTGTTTCAGATCAGCTGGACAGAGTTAGGAAAGCGGTAAGCATCTTTTCACCCTGCAGACCTAACAAATGATTTTTAAACCACTGGTACTTGACCAATAGCCTCTACGAGCGGACTTTCGGGACCCAGAAAGCACCAGTACGTTTCCAGTCAAACGTGTCGCATTCTCACAGTAAACTATCATTTATGAACAACAACTGTTGGTAAGTAATGTTTGAACAACATTACAAGGCCTGAGGCAGATCATGCAGAGAGATAATGTCAGCATGAGAGACTAAGAGAGAAGACAGTATGATAACGAGAGGCAGAGAGGGAGAGGAGCAGGGAGTATACAGTATACTGAAGACAAGGCAACCGCAGTGCAGTGAGGAGAAGCTGAGAAACGTTAATACGGCAACTTTAGCTGTTGGAATTCCTGGCAAAAACAGCCCGCTAATGAAACTGGGTGTAGGGTGGCCAGTGGTATGGAGTGGTAAGGTGTGGTGCGGTGTGCTATGGGGTGGAGCGGGGAATGGAAGGGTCGTGGAACCTGTGACCCGTGTGCCACAGGCTGCATCCACCGCGTCTTAATGGGCTCGCCGAATTTAATTAAATCTTAATCATAGGGAACATTAGGCGCTCGGCACAAAACCAGCGCGCGACCACAGCTCCCAGAGTGCATTCGATTTTCACTCCACTACGTTGGTAACAGTGGTTGCTGCTGCGCTTCTCATGTGAAGCAGAGTACATACACACTCAGTGAAACAGACACAAATGATTTAGGTCTGTTATCTCCCTGCGCACACTCGGGTGGACGTCATACCATTGCTGGCAACTGTTTGTATAGTTGTCAGAAGTTACTACGGGAGTATGAAGCGAGAATAAACACATGATAATGAAAACCCAGAACATAGCGTTTAAAATAGATTCCATTGTGGTAATGCTTCTCAAATTTCTGTGCCAATGCTCGCTGTATATTCCAACAGATTAAACTATTCATTACCTAGATATGTACGCAATAATATCTAAACTTTGTTTGAAACAAGCAAGTGGATTAAGAAGAAGAACTGACGCAAATATGCATGTACAATATTCAGATACGACTAACAATTTGTAGAAGATATTAAATTATTTTATGGTAAAATGGGGATACTGTGTTAGGTAATATACTGTAGACACCTCATTATGTTCTATCTGCTTAAATTTCAAATTATTGGACAACATAAATCGCATTTGCATAAAATTGCACGACATTCATAAAAATTCGGCTGCTGTTGAGCTTTACAGATCTGTTTGGCATGTGACCACCTTCGGACCAAAAATACCAAGATAATAGGTGATGGCCGTCAAGTATTATTGCTCCACAAACGTCAACTGCAACTCTACCATTTACTTTCCGTAGTCTTACAGACCACGCTGAAAGTGAAGTTGTCTACAGGACAGCATTGTTGCTGCGTAACATTAAGAAAATGCAGAATGTTTAGAAAGTACTTGTACATTTTATACAGAATCACATCAGTTTTTAAATTTTGATAAGTAAAATATAGTGCCAGTAAAGAAGAGAAAATATTTGACAGAAATTGGTTAGAATGTACGCTACTCACTCAAAACGATAGATGTATCGTTTTATAACGCCGAACTGATTACTAAATATCATGCCAGGCAGTCACTCCAGTCTTAAAGGAGGCTCGGAAAATTCTGTTGTCAATAGAGAATCAATTACGCGTTGGTTAGAGGATCTCAGTGAATTAGAACATGTATTAACCACTGGATGTCATATGAGTCACAATTCATCATAGACCGTTCAGTGCCTCTGAAGTTCCCCAAATCGACTGTTGGTGATGAGATTGTGAACACGAAACGCTAAGAAACAAACCCAGCTAAATCAAGACCGTACAGATCTCGTTTACTGATGGACAATGACCGCCGATCACTTCGGTGGGTAGTTCCTAAACAAGAACTATATCATTGGAAGAAATCAGCAGTCAGTTTCAAATGCTGCCAGTAGTCCAGCTAGTACAATGACTATGAAAACGGCATAAGAAAGAATGGGGTACAATGGTGGAGAACGTGTTGACATGCCAGTCATTTCTGTAGCCACTGGTAAGCGAAGCTTGATGTGGTGTAAAAAGCGATGTCATTTGACACAGCACTGGAAACGAATAATTTGGAGTGATGAAGCACTCTGTGACCTATGAAAACTCGATGGAAGGGATTGGTTTTGCGAATTCCTGGATAAATTACCTGCTGTTACGTATAGTGCCAATAGCGAAGTAAGAAGGTCATGGTATTTCGGTATGGAGGTGTGTTTTGTGGTAGGGTGTGGTCCCATTAATGCTCATAAGAAAACGGTAAATCTGGAATGATGCGAACAAATTTTAAAACATTGTGTACGAAGTCGATTACATCAGCGTAACGATGCAGCTTCTCATCAGCACCTTTAAGGCAATGATTTGTGGACGATAACATTCATGGAACAGACTGGCCTGCTCGGAGTCCTAACCAGAACCCAATGGAAAACCTTTGGGATGAGTTAACACGTCGACTTCGCTCCAGACCCCACCGTCCAACAACAATAACATTGGCTTGTCAGGAAGAATATGCTGCCATTCACACAAAGCCATTAAGACACCACACTGAAAGTGTCCCCAGCAGATTTCAAAATCATCCGAAAGGCGAATGGTGCGCACACTCCATACTAACGTCCACTAATAGATGTCGGTTGGTTGATTTGGGGGAGGGGATCAAACACCGAGGTCATCGGTACCATCGAGTAGGAGAAGGATGGGGAAGGAAGTTGGCCTTGCCCTTTCAAAGGAACCATCCCAACATTTGTCTGAAGCGATTTAGGGAAATCACAGAAAACGTAAATCAGGATGTTTGGATGCGGGTATGAACTGTCGTCCTCCCGAATGCGAGTCCAGTGTGTTAACCTTTACGCCACCTAGCTCTGTCACTAATAGATATTGTACATGGGAAACTCATGGAGTCTGTCATATCGATTAATTATCTGTATTCTACGAATAGGTCAAACTCCACCCATCTCTCTTACTATTAGGCAGATTTGTTTGTTCCCATAGCTGAAACCATCCGTTCGCTGTCATTTGCCATCCCCTTGTAACGTGACCGTACTGACTGATACACAGAGCACATTAAGATATTGTAGAACTTCATAGTTTAGTTTAGTCGACAATTCAGAGACGTAATCTCTTTTCGGAGAATTTATCCTTCGGTGTGTGCTGGCATCAGTCCTAAAATATCACTAACCAGTGAACAAGAATGGGTGTTTGTGTGGAGGTGATGATGTTGTTGTCACTTCCATTGCGTCTTTTCAAACTCGAACTGGAGTCACATCAATCCTGATATACTGCTGGAAGGAAAAAGGAAACGTACATCTTTAAAGAGGACATCGAGTTTGACCTGACGACAGTATATGCCACCAGGGGTATAAGAAATGTAGTGATAATGGTTTCAACGTCAAGCACCAACAGATAACGCTGTGGCGTAGCCAACACAGCGCCAACTATGTTTATCCTTTAATAGCGAATGCTCAAAGCCAGAAGGCAAATATGGAAGGCAGTAGGCAACCATGCAATGCAGACACACTTGTGTTCCTAGAGCCAATGGAAATAGTTTCAAAGGGGTCAAATTGTGATCTTCCGGGTGACGGGATAATCCTTTGCGAGAGATGCCACACAAGCTGAATGTGCGGCTTCAGTTGTGCTACGACGATGGTATCAGTGGTCAAGTGAACATTTTCACACCCGTAGACGAGATTCTGCACGTGTACGCGGCACAGACGCCCGCCAGGGTCGTCACATTGCAAGAACACTGTCAGATTGGACAGCAACCACAGCACCGATAGGAGGGCTTGTGGACACAGATGTATGAACACGAACTGTTGTGAACAGGTCATTAGCAATGAGACTACGGGAATGTACACCGCTAGCCTGTCTGCCGTCCACAAAACAGCAGCCATATACACCGCTTGACTGGTGCCGTGAAACTCAACGTGGTTTACAAAACGAGCAGCAACTTCCCTGACCAGTACGATTTCCGGACTTGTCTCCAATCGATATGATAGGACTCGTCAACCAATATTCCTTATAGAACTATGTGAACATGTAGAGCAGTCATAGAGTAACGTATAGCGTAACACTATTCGACATCTATTCGACTTACTGAACGCCAGAGTCAGCGCTTACATTGGCGCCCGCGGGGACTACACCACTTACTAATATGAATGTTTCGATACGTATCAGTTCCTCGTACTTTAGAACCGCTTGTGATATCGATAGATAAATCTGGTCATCTCATGTATTCCATATGTATTGTTGCAGCAATAAATCTTGAGTAAGTTGGAAGCCTATAAAAGGGTGTACTCATTTTTTTCCATTGTAGTTTCATCAATAAATTTAAGGAAGTTTCAGATTCTTGTAGTTTCTTTGATCAGACGGAAATTTTTGTACAAGAAAATGCATCTACAAAATTTAGATTGGATATATATTATCATAGTGAACTAAAACTGAAGTTTAGAATGCAGCATTAAATGACAGATTTCAGGGACAGATAAGGTAGAATATTTGTAAATCACTACTGAAAAACCTTCGGAATTTCTGTTTCCTTACCATATAAAGGAGAAGTAAGCTGGCACATGTTTTTCACATTACAAGAGATTGAATCTGTAGAGATTTGTGAGGCAGGCTCTGACAGAAAAAAACCTCTTTTGTCATGACAGTTTATAGAGGGAAAGGTCATAGGTTTGTCCGGATTTTGCCCTGTGTCTACACTTTAGATATCAACACCTTGATTGTGACACCCAGAGAGATGTCACAGATAACTAAACTATTGAAGACAGAAGTGATCATGTTAGGCAATTATTAATCTTTTCAGGCAAAGAACTCTAGTCATCCTTCTGAGAAAATGTGCATAGTTCGTGCAAAATATATCTGTTCATTACTTAACAAGTTTGATATATGACGTTGCTGATCACTATTGTCTGTGCGATATTGGAATATTTTCTCATAATTTTCGGACATACGTTGTATACTAAACTATGTGGAGTTTCAGCTGTAAAAAGAAGCTAACAGTTCTATCAGAATCACCGTTTCAGTTTAATATAGATACATAATTCATGTAAAACGCTCTAAGCATTTGTACCGTTTAATACAACAATCGACTGTCACACGTTGTACATCACACGTATGTCAGACTGAAAACGCAGGGTGATGTGAAAGTCACAAAAATAGTAGATAACCGTTAATAATTCTCTTGTAGCTGTACATCAGATAGTTCGATACCTTTCCTGTTGAAAGGTGATTAAGACTCCTGCTTTCATCCGAACATTAAAAAGGAAATGGATACCCCAGCCTTAAACAAACAGAAATTTCTTCAAAATCTTCTGACGAAGTCGATTTGATATAATAAAGAAGCATCACGTCCAATGTTTTCACTAAAATTTCACCGACGGAGGTGAACTTTTAAAAGAGTGTCTTCTTACAGAAAACTGAAAGTAAATTGCGTAAAAGACTGGATCTAATAGTTCAATTTCCTGAAAATACGTGTCTGTACTTGGAGTGTAGTTGGAGGGCGGTTTTTGTGTCCTCTTCAGATCTTATGCCATCAGAGTTATAAGCAGTGTGTTATATACATAATAATCTATGATCAGTTTCTTAAACCACGAATATATTGATAAAATATCACTTGACGACTTTTTTTAAATCTGATTCAGGCTGCAACACGTCACTTCCATCACTGATGGCTTAATCACTGGCTTGTGTAACAGAAAAAGTGCGGGGACATGATGGTACTATCCAGCGACTACATGTAATTAATTTTTTATTTCGACAAAAGTGATCACAGCATTAATTAAAATGCAACTACAATACGGTTTGTTCTTAAAACATCTGATGAAAGCAGTAGCTTACAGCTAACTGCGAAGAGCTTCAGCAAGAAAGACCAAATCCAGATGGAACATTCCATTTGAAAAAAAAAAAAAAAAACTATAAAGGTTATTGGTGAACTAATATTGTTACATTGTGGTAGATAGCTGCATAGTGTCAGAACAAAAAAAAACAAATTTTAAACAACTTCACATGCTATGAATGTAAAATAGCACCCTTGTCAGTACCGAAACAAATCATGAATACTTTGGCACCTATGTGAGTTATAGTCATACACTGGAATATCAGTGCAGACTACGGATGTGATTTACTCCCATTGTACTGAGCCACAAATGAAAATGAAATTTAGAGATCCCTCAGTAAAATGCATAGTAATGACTAAAAGGATGGATTGAACGTGTTGGTACTTGTAACGTCTGTGTGAAACCGGCATCGTCAAAGAGATGTCTGTCATTCCATTCTCTGAATCATTCCTGTTCGTTCTGCTTCGTAGGCCTCTGTATAAATGATCACGTCCACAAACGGATTCCTACATAATTGAAGCCCCGAAATTATCGCCGCGTGTAATTCGAAATTAATGAAAGACATCGTTTGCGTTTGAGTGACGTTTGCACGCTCTGGGACGAGGACGAAACTCAACCACCGGTTTCTGTGAGGCGAGGAACAAACGCTTTTGTGATCCAGTCGTGCTGTGCTCCCAGTGGCCGTCAAAATAATGAGAGTTCTGTGTGCTAGGGTTGCAGCTAACGAGAACACTTAGAGACCTGTTCAGCTCTGTAATGTAGAAATATTTTATACAATGAGTACTACTGGAAATATTGTAGATTATTGAAGTGCAGGGTATTTTAAATGTAACAGAACGTCAGCATAACTAGTTGAAATATTATAACGACAAGTGACTAACAATTTGGCTCGTTTAGTTTGGCGTGGCACTACAAATTCTACAAATTTGGACTGATATCTAGAAATATACCACGGCCGCCTTAAGGCAGTTTATTAAGGATTAATCTCTTGAAGGCCAACTTATTTTGCGAGTAAAATGTTACAACTATGTAGAAATTTCTGAATTTTTTATTTTAGGTCTGAAAAATTAGATAAATCTCAAATTACAGTGTGAATCGAAACTTCTCTGCTTGGCATTGCTCTACATACTCTAAAATAAAAATAGGAAACCTATCTATATTTAAATACACTTCTGAAGAAAACTTAAAAATAAGTAATTTCTACTACAAAAACAATTAAATTTGTTGTGAAATGACCTATGTAACAATAAGAAATAAAATAGAGAAGCCTTTAATTAGTAACATTTTTTGTACGTGATTATCAGCAGCATTGAAAGTCCCATCAAATGTATGTCAAACCTATTTAATTTTTTACTTTTAGGAGAAGTATTTCATAAAATATTTGACCGTTCTTTTTTCATTTGGGTGCAAGGGGGTGACTATCTACAACAAAGTAATTCCAATAGAAATATATTAATGAAATTGAAGTTTATGTCAAGGGTAAGTGGAATTTCTCGTAACCGTTATTCATGGGAGCAAACTGATAGAAGATTTATAGGAAGTTATGACCTAGTACAACTGTTTTTAGTAGTAAAAATATTTGTGAGTAATGTGAAAAGTAAATCATACGTCAGGCGCAAAGCTAAAATTCATTTTACTGAAAATAGCAATTTCTCGAAATATGTCTGAGGCATTTAGTGACAATATGTTTTACAAGGTGAATACGTCACGGTGGTTAGTTTAAGCATGTTCTGTAAATACGAACCTTTCTGTCCATTACCCATGGTAACATATTTCGTATCGGACATATAAATTTCTCCAGTGTTGTTTTACTTTCCCCGCTATATGTTACAGATACTCCAGTCGAATATAGCGTGGAGTCACCTAGATGTGCAAAAAACTGAATAGGAATAAAAATTTTATGTATCAGAAAACAGTGGTAACAAACACAAGAATTATATGAATTACGTGAGTTTCAAAAGTGATACATTTAATACTGTGTATTTATGAGATCACTATATTCTGAAAGCCAACAGGTAGCCACTGTTCGTGAAGTAAGTATAGTGAGACACGCTTTCTGCGGCGGAATCACTGTAGGTTGGTCCGATATGTTTACTTTTGCCACTACATCGATCACGGCTCTCACACTTCCTAGATACAGTGACGTCAACGTAGATTACCTCCTTACCTGTGTTCGCTAGCCACACCCTTCGTTGCAGCTGTGTGACCGCCCCTGGAATTTTGTCATTCGTACAGCAGAAGTGGTCTCGCACACACAGAAACTAGTGACCAACATTTGGAACGAATAAATAATGGCAGATGAATGGAAAGAAGCAGTCATGGTATCGTCAGGCCCAGCCGCCTTTCTTCTGTTGAGCGATTTCAGTTCCTTTTCTATCCCATGAGACTATTAAGTTGCAAAAAATGATTTTTCAATGAGAGCGGGCTACTATATCGGAAAGATCATTGCGCAATATCTCCACGAATGTTATCAGCACTAGGTTAACTTTAATGTACGCAACTGGAAATATCTGACTGAGATATTAAGTAGAGTATCTATTTCTACAGGAACTCATACGTCATTAGGTATCCTGAACTTAAACAGGAATATCCCCTCGGATCAAATACAGAGACAACTTACGTACCCTTAATGCTAGACCTATAGGTGAAATTAATGATGCGTTGGCACTTCGCGAAATCGTTTTGACATATAATTGCTTTCAATTTGCTGACGAGACATATGTCAAAAATTGAGGTGTTGGCAATGGGATCACAATTAGTCTATTATATGGCAAATATATTTATCCCCACATTTCAGTTGTTGTGGTCTTCAGTCCTGAGACTGGTTTGAAGCAGCTCTCCACGCTACTCTATCTTGTGCAAGCTTCTTCATCACCCAGTACGTACTGCAGCCTACATCCCTCTGAATCTGCTTAGTGTATTCATCTCTTGGTCTCCCTCTACGATTTTTACCGTTCACTCTGCCCTCCAATACTAAATTGGTGATCCCTTGATGCATCAGAACATGTCCTACCAACCGATCCCTTCTTCTAATCAAGTTGTGCCACAAATTCCTCTTCTCCCCAATCCTATTCAGTACCTGCTCATTAGTTATGTGATCTACCTATCTAATCTTCAGCATTCTTCTGTAGCACCACATTTCGAAAGCTTCTATTCTCTTCGTGTCCAAACTAGTTATCGTCCTTGTTTCACTTCCGTACGTGGCTACACTCCATACATATACTTCCAGAAACGACTTCCTGACACTTGAATCTATACTCGATGTTAACAAATTTCTCTTTTTCAGAAACGCTTTACTTGTCATTGCCAGTCTACATTTTATAGCCTCTCTACTTCCACCGTCATCAGTTATTTTGCTCCCCAAATAGCAAAATTCCTTTACTACGTTAAGTGTCTAATTTCCTAATCTAATTACCTCAGCATCACCCGACTTAATTCGAATACATTCCATTATCCTCGTTTTGCTTTTGTTGATGTTCATCTTATATCCTCCTTTCAAGACACTGTCCATTCCGTTCAACTGCTCTTCCAAGTCCTTTGCTGTCTCTGACAGAATTACAATGTCATCGACGAACCTCAAACTTTTTATTCCTTCTCCATGGATGTTAATACCTACTCCGAATTTTGCTTTTGTTTCCTTTACTGCTTGCTCAATATACAGATTGAACAAAATCGGGGAGAGGCTACAACCCTGTCTCACTCCCTTCCCAACCACTGTTTCCCTTTCATGTCCCTCGACTCTTATAACTGCCATCTGGTTTCTGTACTAATTGTAAATAGCCTTTCGCTCCCTGTATTTAACCCCTGCCACCTTTAGAATTTGAAAGAGAGTATTCCAGTCAACATTTTCAAAAGCTTTCTCTAAGTCTACAACTGCTAGAAACGTAGGTTTGCCTGTTCTTAATCTAGCTTCTAAAATAAGTCGTAGGGTCAGTATTGCCTTACGTGTTCCAATATTTCTACGGAATCCAAACTGATCTTCCCCAAGGTCGGCTTCTACTAGTTTTTCCATTCGTCTGTAAAGAATTCGTGTTAGTATTTTGCAGCTGTGTCTTATTAAACTGATAGTTCGGTAATTTTCACATCTATCAGCGCCTGCTTTCTTTGGGATTGGAATTATTATATTCTTCTTGAGGTCTGAGGGTATTTCGCCTGTCTCATAAATTTTGCTTACCAGATGGTAGAGTTTTGTCAGGACTGGCTCTCCCAAGGCTGTCAGTAGTTCTAATGGAATGTTGTCTACTCACGGGGCCTTGTTTCGATTTAGGTCTTTCAGTGCTCCATCAAACTCTTCACGCAGTATCACATCTCCCATTTCATCTTCATCTACATCCTCTTCCATTTCTATAACAGTACCCTCAACTTCATCGCCCTTGTAAACACCCTCTATATACTCCTTCGACCTTTCTGCTTTCGCTTCTTTGCTTAGAACTGGCTTTCCATCTGAGCTTCTGATATTCATACAAGTGGTTCTCTTCTCTCCAAAGGTCTCTTTAATTTCCCTGTAGGCAGTATCTGTCTTACCCCTAGTGAGACAAGCCTCTACATCCTTACATTTGTCCTCTAGGCATGTCTGCTTAGCCATTTTGCACTTCCTGTAGATCTCATTTTTGAGACTTTTGTATTCCTTTTTGCCTGCTTCATTTACTGCATTTTTATAGTTTCCTTTCCTCAATTAAATTCAATATATCTTCTGTCACCAAAGGATTTATACTAGCCCTCATCTTTTCACCTACTTGATCCTCTGCTGCCATCATTACTTCATCCCTCAGAGCTACCCATTCATCTTCTATTGTATTTCTTTCCCCCATTCCTGTCAATTGTTCCATTATGCTCTTCCTGAAACTCTGTAGAACCTCTGGTTCTTTCATTTTATCCAGGTCCCATTTCCTTAAATAGACAAATACGTAATCAGTGCCATTTGCTGCATTGTAAAATGTTGATTACATCCGGAGGTATTGTAACCTAAAGTTGACGCTTGAGTACCACTCCTCCGCTGTTCGATCGTGTGTATCGGAGATTACCGAATTACGTAGGGAACCAAAGGAAACGGTGATGGACCTTAGGTACAGAAGAGACTGGAACAGCACATTACGTCCACATGCTAACACATTTTTATTGGTCTTTTTCAGTGAGGCACATGTACATTACCATGAGGGGTGAGGTGCACGTACACATGTGGTTTCCGTTTTCAATTACGGAGTGGAATAGAGTGTGTCCCGACATCTCACGCCAACAGATGTTCAATGTGGTGGCCATCATTTGCTGCACACAATTGCGATCTCTGGTGTAATGAATGTCGTACTCCGCGCAGCACATCCGGTGTAATGTCGCCGCAGGCTGCCACAATACGTTGTTTCATATCCTTTGGAGTTGTAGGCACATTACGGTTCACATTTTCCTTTAACGTACCCCACAGAAAGAAGTCCAGAGGTGTAAGATCAGGAGAACGGGCTGGCCAATTTATGCGTCCTCCACGTCCTATGAAACGCCCGTCGAACGTCCTGTCAAGGGTCAGCCTAGTGTTAACTGCGGAATGTGCAGGTGCACCATCATGCTGATGCCACATACGTCGACGCGTTTCCAGTGGGACATTTTCGAGCAACGTTGGCAGATCATTCTGTAGAAACACGATGTATGTTGCAGCTGTTTGGGCCCCTGGAATGAAATGAGGACCAATGAGGTGGTCGCCAATGATTCCGCACCATACATTTACAGTCCACGGCCGCTGTCGCTCTACTTGTCTGAGCCAGCGAGGATTGTCCACGGGCCAGTAATGCATGTTCCGTAGATTCACTGCCCCGTGGTTGGTGAAACTCGCTTCATTTGTAAACAGATAGAACTGCAACGCATTCTCTGTTAATGCCCATTGACAGAATTGCACTCGATGATCAAAGTCATCACCATGTAATTGCTGATGTAGCAGCACAAGAAACGGGCGAAAGCGGTGACGATGCAGTATGCGCATGACACTACTTCGACTCAGTCCACCGGCTCTCGCAATGTCCCGTGTACTAATGTGTGGGCTCATAGCAACAGCAGCTAACACACCAACTGCACCCGCTTCTCCTGTGACGGGCCTGTTACGGACCCGTTTGCGTGCTACGACCGTACCAGTTGCATACAGTTGGCGGTAGATGTTTTGCAATGTGCGGCACGTTGGATGCTCTCTGTCCGGGTACCGATCTGCATACACCCTGCAGGCTTCAGCTGCATTTCGTCGACACTCGCCATAGATGAGTATCATCTCCGCCTTTTCAGAGTTCGAATACACCATGGTCACAGTTCCTACAACACTAAACTATCACAGACGTCTGGTAACACGGTGTACCACAGTTGGTCTGCGTGCGGAGACGAATGCAGAATAACAATAGCAGCAAGCGCTATATGCGGACACTGCGACAGCTAGACCAAACTACAACAGTGCACTACAGCCACACTCGTAAACACGGTCGTCATCGTAAACATGTCCCTGCAGATGCTGCTCGCCGACCGTGGCCCGTGTTTGTTACAACACGCAACTGAACGTCTGAGGTTTCAATCGTCAACTTTAGGTTACAATATCTCCGGATGTAATGAACATTTTACAATGCAACAAACGGCACTGATTACGTATTTGTTTATGCATTCAGATGTGCTAACAAAACTAACGTGGTTCCATTTAAAAAAACGTAGGTTTGTGTTAAAAAACATACTTCCGTGCATTTTTGTATGGTTTGTATTAAACAATTACACTAGCCCCTCTCCTCACGTTCGGTCTGTGGATTCGGTTCGTCAGTATTTGATGTGGTTTACGAAATATATCCAGCGGTAACGTTAGGTGACTCACCCTGTATATTTGAGGAAATTGAGATTCTGCGGTGTAGAAACTGCCAGCCGGAATACAGATGAAACAGCCAACCGGTATTAAGACACTGCATTGTAGTTGCTAATATCGCCAGTCTACATCGTAATAAAAATTTTTTACTTCTTGTATTTCATTTATTATCATTTTACTTCCGTATGTTTTATTACCATTTCTACACAACACTTTGAATATAAGGGCGCCTCCCAAGACTCTTATATTTATTTTCTTTCTTTTGCCTTGCTGCGCCGGCCGCGGTGGCCGTGCGGTTCTGGCGCTGCAGTCCGGAACCGCGGGACTGCTACGGTCGCAGGTTCGAATCCTGCCTCGGGCATGGATGTGTGTGATGTCCTTAGGTTAGTTAGGTTTAAGTAGTTCTAAGTTCTAGGGGACTGATGACCTAAGATGTTAAGTCCCATAGTGCTCAGAGCCATTTGAACCATTTTTTGCCTTGCTGCGCCTCCTGTTTCCGTGTGTGCTCCGCGCTTCCCTGTCATCTTCGCTCTTCTCCGGGTGCTCTGTATTCAGCAGGTATAGCTCCGTGCTCGTTCTCGGATGAATACAGTTAAGATCCGGGAGTTTTGTCTTTGTATGCATTTATTACGTTTTCCTTTCAACGCGTTTTATTTTCCACCCATCTCAGTTTTATTACGGGTTTCCCATATTTCGGTCTAGTTTATACGCTTTCAGTACTTTTATAGTACAGTCCATTTCACAGCCCTGAATGTTATTATGGTTTATTTTCTATTGGATGAGAATGATATAACAGTCTTTACGAGTTTTAGGTAGTCATTGATCCGTTTGATATATTTTAATTGCGTTACTCCCCATCTCTCTTTTAGAATTTGACGCATTTAACATTTCACTGGCCTTCACTCCACCGCCACTGTTTCCGTTAAGGACGTTTCAATGTAAAATTACAGATAGTCACGGAAGCTTCCAATAATCTCTATGTTTCGTTCTAAATGATTTGAATGTTAGTATTCTGTTTATTGCGTAGCTCTATTTTCTTGAGTATTTTTGTCCATTTCTTGTGTTTAATATCTAATCATCACCGAAGCTGCATATTGATTTTACTTGTCCCTTGTCAAAAGATTTTTAATTTTTCCTCCAATCTCCTTTGTACTTGACGTTGCAACTTCAGTGTTGTGAAACTGGTTGTACTAATAAAGGATTATTCAACAGTTGCTGTGGTTTTTGTTCAACAGGAGTGCATTCTTACACCTGTGGTTGCCCACAATATAACGTGTATTGCCTTGGGTACTTATTTCGATAACAGTCATTTTGTCGTTCGTGGGACGATTTAATGGAGGAACTACAGTATGATCTTTCTCTACGAAACAGTTTTAGAAAAAGGTGTTTTGTATTTCAACACTTTCTGGGTCATCTTTCGCTTCAGTGCCATAATGGACACAGAGCGGACAGATTGATTCCATCCGTTTATTGACTTAACGTGCGACCACCACTTGTTAGTATTTCCTGTCAGGTCAAAAGATAGAATTTTAATTTATATTTCGTTGAATAACGGTAGGAAAATCTGTTGATGTCTCAGTTCTATGTGTGATACATTTGCTAGAGGGTGAGCGCTAGCGCAACGAGTTGCTCACGTGATATTCATTGTACTATTGCCTGTAAACACGTGCCACGTCAGTGCTCTTGGAAGAGAGCTGTGGCGGTGACGTGGCTCTATAGTTGTTAACGTGTAGTGATTTGCGAAGATGGAAAAATCGAGATTAAAGCAATGATTAAGTTATTCGTAAAGGAAGGTATGACAGCAGACAACATTGGAGTCGATTTCCAGAATGCACTGGGGGACTCTGCTCCTTCATATTCAACTGTTGCCAAGTGGACGAATGAATTTAAATATCTCTGGGAGAGCTTGGAAGATGATCCGCGCAGTTGTTGGCCAAGATGTGTCACTACTCCAGAAATCGTTGTAAAAGTGCACAAAATGGTCATGGAGAATTGCCGATTGAAAGTGTGTGAAATTACTCAAGCTTACCAGATGCCATCTGAAAGGGTATATCACATTTTAACTGAAGAAATAGAAACGGAAAAGTTATCTGCAAGATGGGTACCGCGACTCTTGACGCTGGATCACGCTCATGTGCCGTCACCATGGCAAAATTACACGAATTACAAGGTATGAATTGTTGCCTCACCAGCCTTATTCAAGTGATATGGCTTCGTCAATTTTTCTTACTGGGCGAAGATGCACTTCAAACGAAGAACTGATAGCCGGAGTTTACGCAAAATTCGCTAATGTCTGAGAAATTACGTTTTTGTCGACACCGCTGCTTCTAGAGAAGTGACGGAACTGAAAAGACGTACCTTCATACCAAACCTGCGTTGATCGACTAGTCATTGGTACAACATACAGTCCACGTCTTGTGCTGGACCGAAGGAGATGCCGGTCGACCAACATGGCCTGCTCACTGATGCTACATTAAATTTAATTACTTGCCGAACTACTTCGAAGTAAATGTGTGCTCTGAAGGTGATTCTAATTCTCGCCCAATGTAACCAGATTTCTGTAGCCCCATGAGATGACAGTATGGGATTTTTAGGTTTGATCTCAGGTCGAACACAGTATGTCGGAGTACATAGTACACCAGCACTTCACGATCATTATACCGGGACGCGCATGTTAATCCCAGTTTTCAACCAGTAACTCGGAAACCTCGATGAAGACCCTTACAATTAATTTATAATGCTAATCTCCCGCTGGCAAGCTCGTAATGATTAGTCTATTGATCTTTCCGATTTCAAGCAGCACAGTTCTGAAGAACACAATTTACAGTCGAACACCTTTCAATACTGGTATAGCACCGTTCGCCCCTTGCGTCTGGCCGTTCTTCCGCTAGAGAGTCCAAGTAAGAGGTTGTAGTCACATTCAACAATCAAACAGTTTGGCATTTGCATTAGAGTTCCACATACTAGGACTGAGTAATCGGGAAGTACGTTCATATGGGCTCGAGATTTACCGATACGTCGTAGTCCTCAGTAAAGTAACAACCCTGTTCGAACACTAACCCGACATTTGATCCGAACAGCGCGGTTGCAACAGATACTCTAGAAACTAGGAACTAGCAACTATAACAACAAAATATGGACATACTTAAAATTTGACACTTTCGTGCACCAAATGAGGAAGTAGCATTGAAACCTACAATAGTACGAACTCTTGTGTTTGAATGAATTTGTAGAACGAGGTTGTATACAGTTTCTGAATGTATGGATATGTAAACATTTATTAATACACTGTAGGAGACGCTGCAGCCATCCAAAATTTCTTTCCTTTTTTTTATGATTTTATTGTACCGTTACTATTTTCGGGCCTGAGCTCATCATTCGACCATAGCATTGACTTCTTTTTAATTTTATATTTGTGTCCTAAAATATAACAAAGATTTGGTGCTTGCATATACATGGTGGTCCATTAATCGTGACTGGGCCAAATATCTCACGAAATATGCGTCAAACGAAAAAACTACAAAGATCGAAACTTGTCTAGCTCGAAGGTGGAAACCAGATGACGCTATGGTTGGCCCGCTAGATGGCGCTGCCATAGGTGAAACGGATATCAACTGCGTTTTTTAAAAATAGGAACCCCCATTTTTTATTACATATTCGTGTAGTACGTAAAGAAATATGAATGTTTTAGTTGAACCACTTTTTTGGCTTTGTGACAGATGGCGCTGTAATAGTCAGAAACATACGGCTCACAATTTTAGACGAACAGTTGGCAACAGGTAGGTATCTTAAATTGAAATACGGAACGTAGGTACGTTTGAACATTTTATTTCGGTTGTTCCAATGAGATACATGTACGTTTGTGAACTTATCGTTTCTGAGAACGCATGCTGTTACAGCGCGATTACCTGTAAATACCACATTAACGCAATAAATGCTGAAAATGATGTCCGTCAACCTCAATGCATCTGGCAATACGTGTAACGACATTCCTGTCAACACCGAGTGGTTCGCCTTCCGTAATGTTCACACATGCATTCAAAATGCGCTGCCGCATGTTGTCAGATGTTGTCGGTGGATCACCATAACATATATCCCTCAACTTTCCCCACAGAAAGATATCCGTGGACGTCAGATCCGGTGAACGTGCGGGCCATGGTATGGTGCTTCGACGACCAATCCACCTGTCATGAAATATGCTGTTCAATACCGCTTCAACCGCACGCGAACTATGTGCCGGACATGTATTATGTTGGACGTACATCGCCATTCAGTCATGCAATGAAACATTTTGTAGTAACATCTTTAGAACATTACGTAGGAAATCAGTATACATTGTACCATTTAGATCGCCATCCGTAAAATGGGGGCCATTTATCCTTCGTCCCAAAATGCCGCAACATACATTAACCCGCCAAGGTCGCTGATGTTCCACTTGTCGCAGCCATCGCGGATTTCCCGTTGCCCAGTAGTGCATATTATGCCAGTTTACGTTACCGCTGTTGGTTGACGACTCTTCGTCACTAAATAGAACGCGTGCAAAAAATCTGTTATCGTCCCGTAAATTCTCTTGTGTCCAGTGGCAGAACTGTACACGACGTTCAAAATCGTCGTCATGCAATTCCAGGTGCATGGAAATATGGTACGGGTGCAATCGATGTGGATGTAGCATTCTCAACGTTTCCGAGATTCCCGATTCTCGCGCAGTTTGTCTGCTACTGATGTGCGGTGTAACACTTCTTATACTAAATGTAACTGGGTTTTCTCTTTTGATGCTAGTCAATTGTCAGGATGAGCGTGACTGCAATGGGCATTTAATTCTAAAGCATTATGTCAGGGTGAAAAAACTAAATAAATTAAGTATTCTCTCTTAACAACATGTGGGCAGGGGGGTTCCTTGGCTCGGGTATGAGGTAGAATGAAACAGCATTTTTACATAAGATGACTTTTTTTGAAATTTTGTACAACTGTTCCCTTACTCGATGTTCTGGCACGGTGAGCGGCAGCTGTGTCGTTTGCGAAGCCTTCTGCTGCGGCAGTGGCGGCGTCTGATTTCGCGTGGCAGTGTGTATCTCGTGTCGCCGTCTCGCCCAGTTGACTAGAGACTCGCAGCGTGCTGTGACCCGTTTAATTATTGAGAGCGAAGTCGTGCATCGGATGGTGATACCTCGGATGTGGCGTCCCAGTGTTTCTCTTTTCTAAGCGGCCGCGTGTGTCAGTGTTGTGCGTCGGCCAGCGGAGCGGCGCGGCGGGGGAAGGCCAGTGTCCCGGACTCGAACAACGGACTCCCGATTTCAAGTCTTTGGCTGTAAGATCTTCATCCCAGTTCACAGGTGACTGCTGATGCGAGGCAGTCTCCTTCCCGGGTACGTAAAAATCAGTCATCAAATACCTTTTACTTCTGGCTTCTGGCGGCGAGGCTGCGGCTTGCTATTCCATTACAGCGGCGGACTTGGTGCGTCTGTGTATGATGTAGTCTCTTCTTGCATGACGGTCTTCTGGACCGAAACTGACTGAAAACTACTGCTACTCTTCTCTTTTGTTGGGCCCACTGCGTCTTGCGTATTTATTCACTTCAGTTCACTGGAGATGAACGACTTCACGGTCATTGGCTCTTCTGTCACGTTGAAAAGCTTTTCAAAGAATGTTCTTAACGTTGGTCATTGGCTCTTGGAATGTAGGCGAGGGCCTTTGCTCACATGTGACAACTGAGAAACACGTGAGCCGGTCGGGCGATGCCCTGACGGCAGAATCGACAGCGTCCGCTTATGTGGAACTTGCTGACTTCACGGTCATTGTCTCTTCTGCTCTGCCCACTGTTTGCCAGTATGTAACTCTCTAAATTAAACCAAGTTTTTCATTTATTTTCTAATTTCTACTTCACTCTGATTTCACTAATTTATTTACTTATCTTAAATACCACTCAACATTCCTACACCCTACGGAGAAATTCGCCCTCGAATTTAACACTCAACATTCCTCCATCCTTCACACGGCAAAAGCAGTAACACAAGCAATGAAAACTCTCGACTTAGACGATTACACACGTTTCACATTAAGTATGTTGAAAATACTTTATCACTTTGCTAAAGCACTGTACGCTCATGAATCACATAGTTCACACATAAATGGTTATAATAGGTGTAAAAAATCTTGTTGACAATGAATTAACAAAAATAGATTTTTCACTTAGAAAATTACATAGTAACACCTGTATAATCTACCCTATATTAATGCAAGAATATCTATTCTACACTATTGTTTATTTTAACATGAGAGTGTTTAGTAAAGACCGAAGTACAATAAACAAAATTAATACACTAATGCTCACAAGTAACCACTGAAGTACATCAGTTAAGAGTGTGGTATCCAATTAACAGGGTTTTAATGAAATGGTATATTATTATTAGGCTTATTTTTTCGTCTTAAATAAAAGTAAACTGTACAAAGCAGAAACGCCAACAGAAGGGTTGCAGACATACCTGTTCCTAGCATTATAATTTTATTTTGTGTTCACTTTTTAATTTTAGGACATGTTGCATCATAACATTGGCATCGATTTTGCCTTGCTGTGAGTTTATGAACATATCTAATGACTTCAGAAGGGAACTGTCAAGGGAGTCATTGAGGTAGGACAGGGTTTGTGTAGGAAATGCTTGCATGGCGTTTTCTGCCTATAAATTACAGAGAAGGATGAATTTACATTAGTTTTACCAGTGATTGTTGCTACAGGACCTAGCTACAAGATTGTTTACTACAAGATCTACATGTATCTACATTCAACTTATTTCTTAAAAAATAATCCATTATCATTTATTAATTATTTACATTTGTATACTATCCACAGCCTACTATGATTCAACTAGGACATTCACAACCTTCGTCGAAGATTGTATGGAGCCATGTCTGGATGTTGTGCTGCCGTGGCCACTCTTTTTCCTCTTCGGGAACTTCCTCCACCCTTTGGAAAAGCAGACACTATTGTTGAAGGAATTACATCTGGAGCGCCCTTAAAAGGTTTTAAACGACTTACATGCTGAATGGTAGTTCGGGTGGGCAGTTGCAGTTTAACGTTGACTGGTGACGTGATCTCAATAATTTGATAAGGATCTCTGTAGTTTGTTACAAATTTCTTCGTTTCTCCTTTCGAAATGTATGGGGTTGACAGCATCACCCACTGACCGATTTTGTAATTTGGATATTTAGTTTGGACATTACCTAATCATTCCTGTCGTTCCAAAGCATTTGTATTAGATTTTTGAACCTTTTTCCATACATCCATCATCCGACAGAAATATTTTACTGTTTCTCCGACTTTTCCGTTTTTCTACCTGATTACATCAAAAGGGGACGGAATTTTTCTCCCATAGGCCACTTCATAAGGTGACATGCCAGTTGCTTCGTACGTTTTGGCGTTGTATACCTACACGATTATTGGTAAATACGTATCCCAATTAGAATGTTTGTTCGTTAATATAATAACTAAGCATCTTGCCAATTGTCCGATGAACTCTTTCTGTGCGTTCGTTGCACTGAGGGTGTAACGGAGTTGTGCGTAATTTACTTATTTTTAGTAAGTGGCATAGCTGTTTCATTAATTAAGACATAAAATTAGATCCCTGGTCTGTGATAATAGCTTCAGGTACGCCAAATTTAAGTATCCAGTTGTTAACTAAAGCTTGGCAACTGTATTTGCTTGCTGATCTGGGAGACTCACCATAGCTAGATAGCGTGAAAAGTGATCTATAATTGTAAGAACATACTTATTACCAGCAGGTATTTTACGAAATGGCCCGTACAGATCGAGTCCTCCGATTTGAAATGGACATGAAACCTCGGGGAGCCTCTTTAAGGGTATTTTTAAACGAGAATTTTCAGCTCGTTGTGGGCACGCAATGCAATTACGAACGTACTGAGCAACATCTTGCTTTCTGGTTTGCCACCAAGATCGCTCTGCTACACATCTTTCGGTTGTCCGCTGTCCACCGTGTCCTGCAAGGATATGATCGTGGCCTCTGCCATTATTTCTTGTCTAAGGTGTTGGAGAACAACAATTCATGGTCCAAGTTTTGTTTTACGGCATAGTACACCATCTTCAAAGCCTGTTGCTTCCTAAAGTGCTATATTCCGTCTTAGGCAATCTGCATTCGTGTGTTTTTTGCCTGGTTTATGGATAACTTAGAAATCCATTTCGGAAAGACATAGGGCCCAACGGGTAAGACGACTAGATGGATCTTTTAACCCAAGCAACCAATTTAAAGCTGCGTGATCTGTAATAACCTTGAATTTACTACCATACAAGTAGCATTTAAAGTATTTGATGCCATAAATAACACTTAACAATTCTTTCTCCGTTGTGGAATAATTTCTTTCTGCCATTGTTAGTTTCTCGAAGCGTAACCTATGGGGTGTTCCGCGTCATTAATATTCTGACTCAAAACAACTCCTATTGAATGACCACTTGCGTCACAGGATAAAATAAATTCTTTATTATAATCTGGGTAGGCTAATACTGGACTGTGTGTTATCTTATCTTTAAGGGTTTGAAATGCAGTTTCACAACCTTCAGACCAATGAAATTTGGCACCCTTTTTCAATAATTTGGTTAAGGGTCGGGCAATTTCAGCTAAATTTTGAACATATTTTCGGTAATACGATGTGAGACCAATGAAACTTTGTACTTCCTTAAAGCGTTGTGGTGTTGGGAAGTCCTTAACTGCCAATATTAATCGAGGATCTGTTTTAATTCCTTGTTCATTAATGACATGCCCTAGATATGTAACCTTTGTCAATGCAAAACTACATTTTTCCATATTTAATGTTAATTTAGTTTTTCTAAGTCTCTGAAAAACATTACCCAGACGCACAGCATGTTCATTAATGTCTTTGGAGAATACAATAATATCGTCTAGATATACACAACATTGCTGAGTTTTGAGTCCTCGCAATACTCCATCGAGTAGTCTTTGAAAAGTTGCTGGTGCATTTTTCAAACCGAAAGGCATTCTTTTAAATTGCCAGTGGCCTCCAGGGGTAGAAAATGCTGTTTTATACCTATCTTCAGGTGCAACATCCAATTGAAGACATCCGCTACGTAAATCGATTGTTGAAAGTTTATTTACTGTTACCCAAACTGTCAATGATATCTGTAATGTTTGGAAGAGGATAATCATCTGAGATAGTTTGTTTGTTAAGGTGTCTGTAGTCACAACAAAATCTATATCTTTTCGTACCGTCGGGAGACTTCTTTGGAATAATTACAATATTTGAATTATAAGGCGAATGAGAATATTCTATAATTCCACCTTTTAGATGCTGTTCTAAAAATTCATCCAGTACTGGCTGTAAATGATGCGGAACTCTATGAGCCTTCCTATGAACTGGTGGGCTATTTCATGTTCGGATCCTATGCTGTGTGATATCTGTTGCTGGCAGTGGACCTTCTGCATTAAATAAATCTTGGAACTCAACTAAAACTGCTTCTATCGTGTCTCTATCATTTCCTTTCAAATGCTCAATCTTCTGGCGTAATGAGGTTTTATAGGCGTCTGGTTTCTGACCATAATTAATATCTGACCAAATGAAATCTTCTTCTTCAAAAGTACTGACTGTAGCTACTAATATTCCCTTATGCAACTCTTTGTCCTCCACTCAGAAATTGTCAATATGTACCTGTACTTTTCTTTCTCCCTCAACATCTTGAACCCGTACAACACTTCTACGTACAAAACAATGTGATACAGCTAATTCTTCAATTTCCTCTAATGGCTCTATTAGACACACTGTATCTGTAGGTACCTTGGGATCAACGGTCATCCAGAAAAGTTTTCCTGAGCCAAATTGTATCTTATCCCGATAATCAACCTTCAAGGACGTTGCACGCAGTGTAGTTGATTTCGCCTTCAGGTTAGGGAAATCTTGCGGCAGCGGGCCCTTTGCAGCGGTGTCACCTAGCTGAAACACTATTCCACTAAGTTCTACTGTTTGTTGTCTGAGGTCGAGTTTAGAGTGATGTTTACTCAGGAAATCCAATCCTAGGATCGCGTCGTACCCGTCAGTTACCTTTGTTACCACTTCTACATATTCTTGAAATTGTACACAGTGTATATAGAAAATCAATGATGTACATCCTAATGACTACACTGTACCTCCTCTTACCCCACTCAATCCATACCTTGGTGGGTCATATTTCTTTTCTCCAATGCACTCATTACTCATTATTGATACGTTTGCGCCTGTATCCACCAGTATCCTTGCCTCTTTATCCTGTATGGTAGCAGATAACCAGCATTCCGCCTTCACATTCGCCTTAATGGCATATTTTATTGGGAATGCCTGGCGGCGGCTCCGACATTCCCGTTTGAGTTTAACTGATTTCTATTTCCAAAAACTTTCTTATACCTGCATTCCTTGAATGGGTGACCTATTCTTTAGTGCATTGAGGTTTTCTGCAGTTTTTTGCTGTACGTCCCTGTCGATCGCACCTAAAACACAGAACTTTTGCTGAAAATACATTTCGCTTCTTGTATCTGGTGGCAATCTCTATTTCTTCGAAAGCCGTCGCCACAGATACAGCTTCCGCAAAATTTTTAGGAAACTCTGCCCTGACACGACGGGACAGTTGAGGAGGTAACCCAAGTAAAAATGTATCCAGAGCTCTATCTTCTGCCTCTCGTAAAATACCTTTATTTGCTTCATCACAAGTTGTCAACCGATAGGTGTTAATATTAACTTCTCTAATCCTATCTACAAATCTTTCTAACGACTCGTTTTGCCTCTGGGTGATAGTGTTTAATTTTTCCCTATAAAATCTACAGCTGTTCTGTTTTTGGAAACGTCTAAGTGAACCTTTCTTCAATTCCTCAAATGTTTGAGCATTCCGTAATTCTCCATGTTATAATACGTGTGCTTTAGCCTCTCCTATCAATCTTAACTTTGTCATTTGTAAGAGCTGTTCATCTGACCATGACCCTAACTTTGCAGCTGCTACTAAATCATCAAAAAAGGCGATTATGTCCACGCCAGGTTTACCTGAAAAAGGAGTTACCAAGGCTGCTGCTGAGAAATATAGGGTGAGAGCGATTGAACTGGTTTGCCAAACCTCACTCAACTGTTTAAATAATGCATTATTACCATTTTTAAGCTGTGCTATTTGATTAATTAAGCTCTGAATAGCTTACTCAGTAGAAACCGCTTGTGGTGCTGACTCTGAATTTGTACGATTTCGTGACATCATTTTACAAATTATTAGTTACACAATCTTACTACGCTGAATGAAAAAGATGTTTGAATATTTTCGATAAACTCTTAAAATTATGAGAGAGAATACACTTCTAAGCAAAGAAAATATTATGACTGCTAAGCAAACCTCTATCCTTTCACACATTAAACAAACTAACTGTGGAACTTTAGTGACTGTCATTCACACCTCATATTGAGCCAAGGGATTTTTTCTCTCACACCAAATGTAGCACTTCTGATACTAAATGTAACTGGGTTTTCTCTTTTGATGCTAGTCAATTGTCAGGAAGAGCGTGACTGCAATGGGCATTTAATTCTAAAGCATTATGTCACGGTGAAAATACTAAATAAATTAACCTTTCTCTCTTAACAACATGTGGGCAGGGTGGGTTCTTCCTTCGCTCGGTTATGAGGTAGAATGAAACAGCATTTTTACATAAGATGACATTTTTTGAAATTTTGTACAACTGTTCCCTTACTCGATGTTCTGGCTCGGAGAGCGGCAGCTGTGTCATTTGCGAAGCCTTCTGATGCGGTAGCGGCGGCGTCTGATTTCGCGTGGCAGTGTGTATCTGGTGTCGCCGTCACGCCCAGTTGACTGGAGACTCGCATTGTGCTGTGGTCCGTTTAATTATTGAGAGCGAAGTCGTGCATCGGATGGTGATACCTCGGATGTGGCGTCCCAGTGTTTCTCTTTTCTAAGCGGCCGCGTGTGTCAGTGTTGTGCGTCGGCCAGCGGAGCGGCGCGGCGGGGGAAGGCCAGTGTCCCGGACTCGAACAACGGACTCCCGCTTTCCAGTCTTCGGCTGTAAGATCTTAATCCCAGCTCACAGGTGACTGCTGATGTGAGGCCGTCTCCTTCCCGGGTACGTAAAAATCGGTCTTCAAATACCTTTTACTTCGGTCTTCTGGCGGTGAGGCTGCAGCTTGCTATTCCATTACAGTGGCGGACTTGGTGCGTCTTTGTATGATGTAGTCTCTTCTTGCATGACGGTCTTCAGCACCGACACTGACTGAAAACTACTGCTACTCTTCTCTTTTGTCGGGCCCACTGCGTCTCGCGTATTTATTCACTTCAGTTCACTGGAGGTGAACGACTTCACGGTCATTGCCTCTTCTGTCGCGTTGAAAAGCTTCTCGAAGAATTTTCTTAACGTCGATCATTGGCTCTTGCAATGTAGGCGAGGGCCTTTGATCACATGTGAAAACTGAGAAACACGTGAGCCAGCCATAGCCTCTTCTGTCACGTTGAAAGGTTTCTCGAAGAATCTTCTTAACATCGGTCATTGGCTCTTGGAATGTAGGCGAGGGCCTATGCCCACATGTGACAACTGAGAAACACGTGAGCCGGTCCGGCGTTGCCCCGACGGCTGAATCGACAGCGTCCGCTTATGTGGAACTTGCTGACTTCACGGTCATTGTCTCTTCTGCTCTGCCCACTGTTTGCCAGTATGTAACTCTCTAAAGTAAACCAAGCTTTTCATTTTTTTCTAATTTCTACTTCACTTTGATTTCACTAATTTATTTACTTATCTTAAGTACCACTCAACAGTTGATTAGCCGCAACAGCAGCTAAAACACCTACTTAGGTAACTTCATTTGTTGCAGGTCGTGGTTGAACTTTCACATCTACATCTACATTTATACTCTGCAGGCCTCCCAAAGGTGTGTGGAGGAGGGCACTTTACGTGCCACTGTCATTAAATCCCTTTCCAGTTCCAGCCGCGTATGGTTCGGGGGAGATCGACTGCCGGAAAGCCTCCGTGCGCGCTCGAATCTCTCTGATTTTACATTCGTGATCTCCTCGGGAGGCATAAGTAGGGGGAAGCAATATATTCGATACCTCATCCACAAACGCACCCACTGAAACCTGGACAGCAAGCTACACCGCGATGCAGAGCGCCTCTCTTGCAGAGTCTGCCACTAGAGTTTGCTAAACATCTCCGTAACGCTATCACGCTTACCAAATAACCCTGTGACGAAACGCGCCGCTCTTCTTTGGATCTTCTCTATCTCCTCTGTCAACCCGACCTGATACGGATCCCACGCTGATAAGCAATACTCAAGTATAGGTCGAACGAGTGTACTGTAAGCTACCTCATTTGTTGATGGACTGCACTTTCTAAGGACTCTCCCAACGAATTTCAACCTGGCACCCGCCTTAACAACATTAATTTTATAAGATCATTCCAATTCAAATCGTTCCGTAAGCATACTCCCAGATGTTTTACAGAAGTAACTGCTACCAGTGTTTGTTCCGTTATCAAATAATCATACGATAAAGGAGCCTTCTTTCTATGTATTGGCAATACATTACATTTGTCTATGTTAAGGGTCAGTAGTCACTCCCTGCACCAAGTGCCTATCCGCTGCAGATCTTCCAGCATTTCTCAGCAATTTTCTAATGCTCCACCTTCTCTGTATACTACAGCATAATGTGGCTGAACACTTCCTGTTTCCTTAAATAGCGTAACTATCCGGTGAATGATCCGCACACTTGGATGATGATGTCCAGGATACCGAGCAGCACACATAGCACACGCCCGTTGGGCATTTTGATCACAATAACCATACATCAACACCACATCGACCTTTTCCGCTATTGGTAAACGATCCATTTTAACACGGGTAATGTATCACGAAGGAAATACGGTCCGCACTGGCGGAATGTTACTTGAAAACCACGTACTTATACGTTTGTGACTATTACAGCACCATCTATCACAAAGCGAAGAAAAGTGGTCCAACTAAAACATTCATATTTCTTTACGTACTACAGGAATGTGCGATAAAAATGAGGGTTCCTATTTAAAAAAAACGCAGTTGTTATCCGTTTCATCCATGGTAGCGCCATCTAGCGGGCCAACTATAGCGCCATTTGGTTTCCACCTTCAATCCTGACGAGTTTCGTTATTTGTATTTTTTTCGTTTGATGCTTATTTCGTGAGATACTTGGCCTGGTCACTATCAAAGGAACACCCTGTATAAGCTACCCACATTGTACTTTCTTCATGCAAAGCTCTCCTTCACATATTACAAGACGGAAGTTACAGTCTCCTTTACAATCCATGCTGATTAATGAGCTGAACTAAATACACTCCTGGAAATTGAAATAAGAACACCGTGAATTCACTGTCCCAGGAAGGGGAAACTTTATTGACACATTCCTGGGGTCAGATACATCACATGATCACACTGACAGAACCACAGGCACATAGACACAGGAAACAGAGCATGCACAATGTCGGCAGTAGTACAGTGTATATCCACCTTTCGCAGCAATGCAGGCTGCTATTCTCCCATGGAGACGATCGTAGAGATGCTGGATGTAGTCCTGTGGAACGGCTTGCCATGCCATTTCCACCTGGCGCCTCAGTTGGACCAGCGTTCGTGCTGGACGTGCAGACCGCGTGAGACGACGCTTCATCCAGTCCCAAACATGCTCAATGGGGGACAGATCCGGAGATCTTATTGGCCAGGGTAGTTGACTTACACCTTCTAGAGCACGTTGGGTGGCACGGGATACATGCGGACGTGCATTGTCCTGTTGGAACAGCAAGTTCCCTTGCCGGTCTAGGAATGGTAGAACGATGGGTTCGATGACGGTTTGGATGTACCGTGCACTATTCAGTGTCCCCTCGACGATCACCAGTGGTGTACGGCCAGTGTAGGAGATCGCTCCCCACACCATGATGCCGGGTGTTGGCCCTGTGTGCCTCGGTCCTATGCAGTCCTGATTGTGGCGCTCACCTGCACGGCGCCAAACACGCATACGACCATCATTGGCACCAAGGCAGAAGCGACTCTCATCGCTGAAGACGACACGTCTCCATTCGTCCCTCCATTCACGCCTGTCGCGACACCACTGGAGGCGGGCTGCACGATGTTCGGGCGTGAGCGGAAGACGGCCTAACGGTGTGCGGGACCGTAGCCCAGCTTCATGGAGACGGTTGCGAATGGTCCTCGCCGATACCCCGGGAGCAACAGTGTCCCTAAATTGCTGGGAAGTGGCAGTGCGGTCCCCTACGGCACTGCGTAGGATCCTACGGTCTTGGCGTGCATCCGTGCGTCGCTGCGGTCCGGTCCCAGGTCGACGGGCACGTGCACCTTCCGCCGACCACTGGCGACAACATCGATGTACTGTAGATATCTCACGCCCCACGTGTTGAGCAATTCGGCGGTACGTCCACCCGGCCTCCCGCATATTTTTTTAGGCTGTTCAGCCTGAGAGCATCCAAGTGTTTACAGTATCGTACGTTGATATTCCTACCAGTTTATAAAATATAAAATTTGGGGCCGCAGAACAGTTTAATTTATAAATGTCAGCTCTGTGGGGTACCTCATTTTCTTAAACTTAAATTGTGAACAATTTTGTCTCGTTTGTGTACAAAGTCCGTCAACTGCACATACGGTTCACGTCCACGCTGTCGCGGCATGCTACCAGTGTTAAAGTCTGCGATGGAGCTCCGTATGCCACGGCAAACTGGCTGACACTGACGGCGGCGGTGCACAAATGCTGCGCAGCTAGCGCCATTCGACGGCCAACACCGCGGGTCGTGGTGTGTCCGCTGTGCCGTGCGTGTGATCATTGCTTGTACAGCCCTCTCGCAGTGTCCGGAGCAAGTATGGTGGGTCTGACACACCGGTGTCAATGTGTTCTTTTTTCCATTTCCAGGAGTGTATGATAGATGGTGAATACCTTTATTTAAACCGGCTGCTGATTTGGTGTGAAAAATAAGGTGATAGTATGCACATATGGCTTACTTCTGGAGTTGCTGCATAGATAGTTGCTAGTAGTACAGGTAATTTTATCAGTTATACATTTAATTATTGAATTTGGAAAGATGGTGGTAATGGTAACTGAAGACCTATCCCCTGTGCCACTTAATAATTATTTCTATCATTTCAGACTGTAGGAGCAGTATGAAATTTTGGAGGTACATTTGGTTTTTCCATTCTATATATTTATAGTTTGAAAGATGCTTGTAACAGCAAGTGAAGAATTTCCTCTCTGTCACACAGTTATTATTTCCATGACTTCACATTTCAGAAGTTATATGATATTTTGGAAATGCAATTGGTTTTATAATTCTAATTGACAATTCAGGATGCACTCAGGCTTACCATGAACGTACATGTATATGTCTTATTAACTAACTCATCTCTACTTCTTTTCCGTCGAAATGTAATACTTCTAAGTTTCTTTTGATACTTATGTGTGTGTTTCTGTGCTGGGCCAAGTGAGTAGCGAATGTTGATTTATTTATGTTGTTTAGCCTGAGGGCATTCATACGTTCACGGTATCCTAAGTTGAAATTACATCCAGTTTGGCCAATGTAAAATTCTGGGCACACGTAACAATTTAGTTTATAAATGGCAGATCTATGGGGTACCCCATTTTCTTAAACTTAAATTGTGAACAATACTGTCTCTCAATTTATTGTTTGTGGAAAAACTAATTTTGAAATTGTGGATACGGAATAAATTTGCAATCTAATGTGACGCTTCACCATTGAATGGCATGCAGAAATGTTTCACAGAAGTTAAGCAGCTATTTGTGCTAAAGTACTGATCGATTTTCGTTTGGAGCTGTCTTTGTTACTGTATATGTTTTTAATTATATTGCAAAGTTTACAGCACTTTAGCACAAATAACTCCTCAAAAACTCTGTGAAATATTGTGCATACCATTCATTATTAAAGTGTCACATCAGACTGCAAACTTATTTCGTGCCCAAAATATGAAAATTTGTTTGTCCACAAACGAGACAAAATTGTTCACAATTTAAGTTTAAGAAAATGAGGTACCCCACAGAGCTGACATTTATAAATTAAACTGTTCTGCGGCCCCAAATTTTATATTTTACAAACTGGTAGGAATATCAACGTACGATACTGTAAACACTTGGATGCTCTCAGGCTGAACAGCCTAAAAAAATCAACGATCGCTGCTCGCCTGGACCAACACGGAATCACAGACGTAAGTATCGAAGGAAACTTAGAGATATTACTTTCTGACAAAGACGAAGTACTGTTGAATTTGTTAATAAGACATATACAGATACGTTCATGGTAAGCCTGACTGCATCCTGAACTGTCAATTAAAATTAAAAAACCAAATGCATTTCCAAAATATCATATAACTGCTGAAGCCATGGAAATAATGATTATGTGACAGAGCGGAAGCGGAGTGGAAGCAACTGATATCTGTTACTAGTAAAGGATGATTTGTTTACTCTATAGAAGTACTGTATCTCGCCCTTTTTTCTCTTTGCTGCGCAAGCTTGCACTTGCCACTCTGCTTTACTTTAATGTGCTTGATAATGTTTTCGCTTTGTTGTGTATATGGAATGTATATACTATTGCAACCAGTTTGATTACGCCAAACATGGAGTCGTAACTAAACAACTTGAAGAGAGCACGACATCTATGTTATACCTGTGTATGGACTACGCTGGCGCATAAGGAACAGGTTTTCTGATAAACGAATTAATGTTCGTTGCCGAGATGTGAACAGACGATTACTGCATGAATTTTAGATGGAACTACAAACATCGTTTAAGGTGAAAGTTTAACGATTGGTGGATGGATACGAGTCTTGAAATAGTCATTACCCTAATATGGAGCAATAAAGCTAAAATGAAGATGAAGAAGAAAGAATGGGTGTGAACAGAATGTATAGAAAAGACCTAAGCAAAGGACTGGCTAAGGGGATGTCTGCTGCGGCGTTATCGAATAATAACCTTACCGCTGGATGTAACATGTGGCGGGGCGAAGTATTATTGGGGATGGCTTCAAACCAAAGGATAATCTGATTTGTTTCATTTACTGCATACATTTTCCACGATGCGTTTTGGGAAATGATTCTATGTCGTTTTTATGTAATGTTATTGATGTATGAGGTTAAAGTCAACAGAATAACGCAGTACCTCCCACATCACAAACATTAAGTAAAAATCCTTATTAGCTGTGAGTAGAACACGATCACTGCGGCTTCCGAACAAACTCAGTTGTGTGTACAGATAGTTAATTCATTCCGGGGGAATAGAGAATTTCGGCGATTATTGCCTATTATCGGTTCAGAAGAATATGGGTTTACGTCTAGCCGGTCCTGAGAAGAAGGTATCTTGAAAGCGGGACAGACGGACAGTCGTATGACAGATTAAAAAAAATGCGTTTGATATAACTCCAGATTAACAGTTTTCACATTTTGTTCCTTGGCTTGTTTGTGAGGATCAAAATATGTGACCTAAGTGATCGAATCTTTTGACTGTATTGACTTAGCGGCTTACATTTGTTACAGAGGCCAAGAACTAACGATCTTTGCATGCCACACAACTGTCAACTAAATAAGTTGACCTGTTCGTACGAAAAAGGGATCTTAACAGTCGGACGGACAGACACGGTCGGATAACAAATGTGCAGCAAACAGTTTTTCGTGTGTCGAATTTACAGATTAATAATTTACGGATCTTTTCATTTAATTGTAATGCGGAAGTTTGTTTCCTGCGAAACATCAGATACTAGATCAATAGGTCAACGAGAAGTGCCCTATATGTTTTGATGAGTGAATTTGAAAGCTTCAAAATAAGCGAGATAAATGGCTACATCTTTTGATTGGAAAGAATTAGAAGATTTATTTTTTTGCACGCCCTAGCGGCCGTAGATCTTCATACGTGATATAAATTTCTATTTGACACCTTTACCCGTTCTTGAGAAAAAGGGCTTTTAACAGTCGGACAGACAGACAGACTGACAGAATGATGGACAACAAAGTAGTGCTTTAAGATTTCGTTTTTACCGTTTGAGATACTGCATAGTACACAGAGAAAGACGCAGTTGAAAATGAGAATGATTTCCCGAAACGCGTCGTGTACAATATAAATGAAACAAAATCGTGACTCATACCAAAAAAGGTAATTATAAACGAACCCAAGGGAAAATCTGATTAATTAAAATAGAGAGTTATGTATTCACTAATGTCAGCCTGGCAATCTTTGTACCGGCTTCTCTTAATTACGTACGAACTCTGACAATCTGACATGCAGGTACAATGTGCTAGTGATTTGAAGGTAATTTGTTTTGCAGGTTGACATCACGGATGACCTTCCATGTTTCATGCACACATAGGTGAAAGGATTACAATGTGCTATCCAGTATTCTGACATTGTTTGTACATTTAGTTACATATCTACACACATGGGAGCTTCCTATCTTCTATAGCTATCATCATTCACGACAAACCAAATTGGTGAGCTACACTGTTACGAGCAATGTTGCAAGTGTCTTTTGAGATGCAGCTAGCCCCTAATTTGGTGTATTATTAAATTCCCCAAGACAGTAAGATTCTGTAACGTTTATACGTTTCCCCTAGGAGAATGCGGGTCAAAATTAACTGTTTAATTCCTTAACAGTCTATTCATAATTTTGTGGTGACAGCAGTGACAGGAGAAGATAATCCTATCTCTCTCCAGAGTATCCTATGCCTGCACTATTCGGCTCTTCACACAAAATCACACACATTTTCCACTGCTGGCAGTAAGAATAACATTGGTTGCCATCTGACTCTTCTGAAGCTGTCATCCTTCATGAATCGTCAGCTTCAGTATTTGTGATTTTCTTGAGTTGCTTGTACCCGAAGTCCCACAACTAACGAAACTGTAACTGTTCTAATTTTGTAATGATTTTTCCAATATAATTTGTTCATACGCTCAATTTTCAAGACTGTAAAAGGTAGTACAAGCTTTGATACAGTTATTGATAGTATGCCGGTAGCTCACTCATTACGAAGACAATTTCTAGTGAACATCGCTTATCAGCGTCATATCTTGGAAAAAGGAGGGAGGAGAAAGGAAATCGTAGCAACTTTTCAAACATAATTTCATGCTTGTATTCTAACCTCTTTTGCCTCCCGCTCGGAAGAGTTCACCGGGGAATGCTGAGCAAAGTTAAAAGGAGCAGCGAGAAGACGGCACAACTTTCTCCATGGAGGCAATTAACCGACTCGAAGCAGCAAAATTAATTGTGGAAGTTCGGAACTCTCTCTAACAAACCGCTTTGGCCAGATATATATAAGCGAGCGTCGCATTCCGGTCGAACTGTTCATAAAACGGGCAGAAAACTATCCGAAACTAAGGTGGCGTAGAGCAGATATTTAATTCCAACTGGGCAGGACAGGAATCGAGGTTCAGACTAGAAGAGAAACACTTTTCCACGCACCTCATTTGCACTTACCTTAGTGATGGAAACATTGTATCGTTGTACATTAGTTGGGTTTGAGAGCAACACCGCTCAGTATGGTTGACACGCTGTTTATAAATTACACAAAATGAAAGGAGGAATAGAGCCTGTATACCAAGGAAAATTACAAGCCGGTGTGCGAACCTATAACATAACGTCGATTTTCATGGCGAACAACATTACTAACCTGTTAATGCTTAGTGCGAACGGTAATTCGTGTAATTATAGCACATCACTGGATACCGTTGACTGAGATACTGAATGCAATAAAGTTCTGTTTGAGGTATCGTAAAGAAAGAAGATTCACCAAAAACGTATTATTATGTGTCACGTAAGACTGTAGTATCTACTAAACTGATGATTTGATGTCCCAGAGTAAAATAACAATGAATTTCTCCGTGTCGTATTGACCTATAGATATCAAGAACACCTTCATTTGACAAAAATGAAAAACGAATTAGTTAATACAGATACTTGCATCAGTTACTTAGCGTATAACACTGTAAATGAAGTACAATAGAACACACAAGAAAATACAAGACATAAAGACAAATGATAAAATTAACAAATGAAAAATTGCTATACGCTAATGTACAATCTCCTTATGAAGTCAAAACTTGATGTAGTCATGAGAAAGTCGTTCGAATCACCCAGGTGGTCTCTCAATTTACACTCCTCGACAATGTGTGGTTTGGTCCGGTTCGTCGTTCCACAGTCACAGCTTGCGCTGGGCTGGTAAGCCCATCTGTGTGGCTCGTCTGCACACATCTCATGTTCTTTACGGACGCGATTTATATTCTTCCATTTACTCCATTTGAGATCAACGCCCTTGGGTCTCTGTGGAGGGTCAATAACACATCGCACTACAGATGGAGCATACGTTGTCCATGTTTCATGCCATTTACTTTGAGTGATGAAATTGCCATCAACAAGCTATAACGCTGTAGGGGTAAATTTCCGTATAGAAATCTGTTTTTCAACCCGGGAATGTATTCGTGGATGGGAATTTGAAGATCATTAATTATTTCGGAATAATTTTTCAGTAAAGTTTCTTCTCTTCTTAACAGTGGAAAGACTGTTGGTCGAGCGCTGGAAGTCATATTAGTGGAGCAGTTGTTATGCATTAAGAGAGGGTTCTCACTACTGTATATCAATTAAATTGCGGTAAAATGGGTTTAACTGTTTCTTACGATAATTATATGATTTAAACTTACCTTAATATGCTACGTAATCGCTCTTTGATAATTCTAAAAATAAAATATGGCATCTACTGAAAACAATTCAACCAAAGAGCGAATTAACTGAAAATTTGGTTAATTCCTTTACTGCTTGTGTTTTAGGTTCATCACCTTCATCTCTCTAGAACAGGGCTTCACAACATACGTGCTCGCGGAGCAAGCAGTGAACAGCAAGGCGCGAGCAAGGAGCAGCGCGAGCAAGGAGCAGCGCGGGCACGCTACCCCCACTACCGGACCAGAGCGGGAGTGGGGAGAGTCACGTGGGGCACACAACAGCTGCCGCCAGTCAATGTAAATCTGCGGCCACCTGCAGGGATATCACTCACGAATTATTACTGCAACAAATGAAACAAATAAAGGAGAATGTACATGTGCCACATAATTTTATTAGCTTAGTGTATGCCTCTACACTGGTATTAATTTGTGAACTGTTACACAATAAAAGGTGTCACTGAAGTGTGGGATTCTCGGTAATCTTGTACTTTTTGCCACTTACAGTTGCGTCTATGTTCGGAGTAATTGTTCTTGTGCATTGTAGGCGCAGCGTGCAGTTTGAATTTCGATCAGACAATGCGTTTCTCAGGCGCGTCTTGTTACATTTCATTGCAGAGAACAGTTGTTCACAAATATACGTGGAACCGAACACTGATATTATTGTAGCCGCCAGTTTGTGCAAAGGAGGAAATCTATCCTGAGGGAAGTATCTGTAGAATTCCAAAATTTTTTTCTTGTTCTGAAATTTGTCTCTGTGTTCTCCGTCACACTGCAGGTCAATAATTTCTAGTTGCAGCTCAGGACGAATCTCTTCAATATTCGCTGAATATGGAGAGGAGAACAGATCGAAATCACTGTCTAGTGCTGTCAGATTGAAAGCGTTGATCAAATTCTTCCTTAAGGGCAACTAAACTATGTGAATAACGTTCACAGTCTTTGTGAACATCTTGCATGGATGATAATTTAGGAAAATGAGCTAGATTCCCCGTTTCCAGCTGACTCACCCAAAGTGTCAATTTCATTTTACAAGCTCGTATTAGATCTATGAAATGAGTAATTGGCAGATCTTTACCTTGTAGTGAAATGTACAAAGCATTCAGATGGCTAGTTAAATCTGCTAAGAACGCGAGATCACATGTCCATGAAGGCTCTTTCAGTTCAGGAACACACATGTTATTTATTTCCATGGACATATTTATCTCATCTAATAGGCAAAAAAAATCGATTTAATAATTCGCCACGACTGAGCCAGCGTACCTCGCTGTAATAAGGCAGGCTACCATACTGGCTTTCTACATCCTCAAGAAAGCTTTTAAATTGCCTCTGTTGCAGCCCATGCATCCTTATATAATTGGTTGTGCGAACAAAAACTATGTGAATAACGTTCACAGTCTTTGTGAACATCTTGCATGGATGATAATTTAGGAAAATTAGCTAGATTTCCTGTTTCCAGCTGACTCACCCAAAGTGTCAAGTGATATTCTTTGCACATAAGTTTTCCTGGTGGATCACACAGTGAACGCCCCTTATTTCATTCGGCACGGTCAGTTTTTGCATTTTCTCCTTCAACAACGCGACGAAACCTGATTTTTCCCTGTCATCGCTGGTGCACCGTCTGTAGACACTGAAACTAAATAATTCCACGACAATCCTATATTTTCAATACATTCTTCAACACTACTTAAAATATCACCTCCGGTTGTAGTGTTCTTCATGGCTACTACATCGATGAGCTCCTCCCAACCTGAAGATCTCTATTAACACCTCTAATAAATATGGCAGGCTGCGCTATTCCAGTGATATCAAAACTTTCGTTCAGTGCTAGCGAATACGCCACAAAATCTTTATAGATATTTGCAAGATGGCTGTGGACGTCGTCTGCCATGTCCTGTATGCGACACATAATGGTCATGTTAGATAATGGCACAATCCGAAACTGTTCAACTTGAGATGGACACAAATGTTGCCGGCCGGTGTGGCCGTGCGGTTCTAGGCGCTTCAGTCTGGAACCGCGTGACCGCTACGGTCGCAGGTTCGAATCCTGTCTCGGGCAATGATGTGTGTTATGTCCTTAGGTTAGTTAGGTTTAAGTAGTTCTAAGTTCTAGGGGACTGATGACCTCAGATGCTAAGTCCCATAGTGCTCAGAGCCATTTTTTGACACAAATGTTCCGCTGAAACTACCAAACATTCTTTTATTAAATCGCCATCAGTGAAGGGGCGCAGGGATTCTGCTAAAAGCAAAGCTATTTTGTAACTCACTCTGAGAGCTGCCTGAGTTGGTTTTTCTTCGTCGTCCAGATCTTCTTCGGATAGCTTCCTTTTAAATTTAATAACATCCTCTGCACGATCTGGTCCATCACATTGTCCACTTTCGTAGTCTTTCGCGTGGTACGACATATGATATCGCTGCACATTAAATTTCCTAAAAGAATTCAGCGTTTTGTGACATACTAAACATTTTGCAACACCATCTTTTCTGTAAACAGATACAATTCCCCCCAATGGGGGTTGAACTGCGAAAGAATGGTTGGGGTTACACAACGGCGACTTGACATGATTCTTAACCAGCGAAGTGACTATTAGAACTGATCGTAGTACTTTAAACGTTACACAGTCGGCGCGAATTTACTAGGCACGTGCGGCCCTATTCAAACGTGCGCGCACATTTCCCCTCCCTCCCTACTCCGCGACCTTGCACCTGCTCGCGAGCACGTTCCTGAGCAGACGCGAGTACTCGCGCTCAAAACCGGCCAGTTGTTAAGCCCTGCTCCAGAAGGATGACGCGTTGTAATTACGTGTTACAGGTGTCTATCATCCGTCCAGCCGTCTTGTATGGGGTCTGTCTAGCCCTCTCTTTCCAGTCGGCCGATAGGGTAGCCGTAAAGATACAAGATTTTTCGTTTCTTGTTATTCTTTGATCAACCTCATATTAGTAAGAAATTCGCCAACATCAGCAGGGTAAGAAAGATTCTTTACTGCAGTTTCGTACGACACACCTTAATGAAATTGACGAAGAGGTGTGCTAACTGCACAGTAGTGAAATTATTAAAAGAAAAAACAGCATAGCATCTAATAATCGACACATTCTTCAAAGAGTTACAATTAACGTAACAATTGAGATATTACCCTTGTGCAAGTGATTAGTGCGTCACTATTCACCTTCATTTATACACATCGTATAACGTTGTGTACCGAATGATTTTGACTAAAGTAGCTCCCACTAACTAGTGCACAGTTAGCAGCACGTCATAAATCAGTGAGAGAAGAAAAATTAAATCCATCATTGCAGGTAATATTTTCTAATACAAGAGAAGCACTTCAAGAGTCATATGTTTACTGAATCGAATGCATCAGGTTATCTTTCGCCTCACTTTACTTTGGTTGAGTTCAGCGTTGATCTATATCTTTGTGGCGTTAGTTAACTGATCATTGCTGTTCAAATGGCTTGCGAAGCAGAGCTGCCAGAACAATTTACAAGCTGTGCCCTGGAGTGGCTCATTTGTGATGGCCAGCGTATCCGACGCTTGGCGGTGGCGCCATCCAAGGCCGGAAGGCGGTGCTAGAGGCGTAGAGTGTCAGTTGGTGTAGGTTATGCTCGGGGCAACAACCGATTCCTCGTGGGCGCGGTCATTGCGGATTGCTACGCTTTTGTCTGGACAGTGGCACTAAGTAGACCTTAGGAGGGGTCAGTGTTTATCCAGATTTCGCAGTCGAGTGTGCGTCTGCAGATGTAGTGCAACTGTAGCCTGAGGCGGAGACTGTTGGATTTTGTAAGACAGTATCATGGTGTGTGACCTATGGAAACCAAAGGATTAAGGCGGTACGTCTAATCGTGTCTTTTACCTCTATATTTCTGCTGTTTAACGCTTGCGTACATTTCTAGATGTCGTGGATACTAGTGGTGACAAATCGGTATTCCGTTAACATTATGGTGCTAACGGGTGTGGTTATGTTACACAATTGTGTCTCTTAGTAGTAGTTGTAATTCCTTTGTTAGACCGAGTCGCTTATCACTTCGCCATAACCTTCTGACTATATGCAACGCCTGGGCATAGGGATGTGGAATGAACTATTTCTGTATGATATAAGCAAAGTGATTTTAAACATTCGCAGTACAATGACACACATTCAAGTATGGATGTACGTAGAAACTAGTATTTATGTATGATGAATGAGTGTCCCTGAAATTTAAGAACAAATAGGCCTTGGTTGTTTTCCGAAGGCTGTTAGCACACGATGTTTGAACTAAATTTGTAGTCAAGGGCATCAAAGCCTTGTGTAAAGCTCTAGTGCCTCATGACTTAGTAAATTACAGCGTGTTACTGTTTGGAAAAAAAATATCTCTAGAAGACTAGTCTGTCAGTGCTATCTCTGTAATTTTCTCGTAATTTGGTAGAATCTTTTGGGTATCGGCCCTTAGTGATATTGGTTTCCAGGGACTAGTAATGATTGCTTTCAGATTACCTGACGGAATTTCAAATATAATCTAACGTTCGCGAATCTCCAGCGAGCCAATCGCTGTGGCCAAGCGGTTCTAGACGCTTCAGTCCGGAACCACGCAGCTTCTACGGTCACAGGTTCGAATTCTGCCTCGGACATGGATGTGTGTGATGTCCTTAGGTTAGTTAGGTCTACGTAGTTCTAAGTATAGGGGACCGATGAACTCATACGTTAATTCCCATTGTGCTTAGAGCCATTTTAACCATTTTGGTCTCCAGTGAATATTGTTAGTGTTAGACCGGCACCATTCGCCGCTGTAAGCTGAATGGCGGTTGTCTACGTAGCTGGTCTGAAGCTACTGGGGAGCCTCAGTTGCCAACCTAGCTACGGTCCAACGAAATTTACTATTCCTTGTCAAGTGTTGGTAACTTAATGTAACCTTAAGCGGTGTTAATGTTACCCCGTTGTGACAGTACATGAGGTGCTCTCATTGTCTGAAGTGCGAGGCGTGAACTTAATTGTAAGACATTCTTTAATTACTATTTCATGGTTGGTAGAAAACTGTATCTGTTGTACATAGTCGTGTAGATTATTATTATGGTTTTCTGGTTCTTCTGGTCAAGCAGTTCCTCGTAAATTTTGATTGTATAAGTGGTCAATATGATTTATGACTTTTTTTGATTAAATAATTTCAGATAAAATAAAATTTTTAAAAGGAAGTTGTTCTATTTAGCAGCGAGTTTCCGTTAATTATTTAATTGAAACCTACTTGCTAAATATCCACTAGGAATATAATCCACAGAATGTGTATACAAAGAGCAAGATTGTGATTAATGATTTAATAATTGGTAATCACTTGTGAAAGTTGAGTTTTTCCAAAAGTGCCAATCCGCATTTCTTACGCCTGCACCTTTCTCCATATTACCTTGTATTACAAAACCGAGCAAAGCAGCTCACCTTGTGTTACACTCGCTTACTTTAGCACTGAAAACTGACTTAGATGGTAACACGGCATTGTAAGGCACTTTACACAACGTTGTGGAAGCGTGTGAGGGCGAAGCAGGGATGCAGTTGAATCCAAAAGAGATCTCATAAAAAACGGCTATCTAGCTAGCCTGAGTGAACTACATTCATCCATGGGGAGCAGTTTTGTTCCTGATAGAAGTGACATTCGACCAATATCGACGAAACGCCTACAGTCATCCTTATGATTTTCTTTAATTTGTTGCAAACAGTTTCGGCACTTCATTGCGCCATCTTCAGGCAGTAATTGATGCGGAAGGGGTTGGCACACTGTAGGCGTTTTATTTTCTCACAATAGTAAACCACTGTCGTCCCAAAGACGCCCTGTCAAAAGGTTGTACATACAAAAGATATCGATGATTGCCAGTCTCCAAAGAATTGCCGCGTTGACGAAAATTGTCGAATTTTCAACTAAAAGATGCTGCAGACACTAAATTAGTAAGCGGCTTCCTCCTCGTGAGGGGTGGATGAAAAACTAAATGGACAACAATCGATGACTGAAATCTATAGTCACTGATGAAGGTAACCAAGATTGATGTTGGACATATGAAAGAGTACATTTCAGGATCATTAATTACGGTGGTGGAGAATATTTGTAACATTGTTTCGTACCGATGATACTGCACACTATCGAAACACTTTCTCTTCACTTAGGCGGTCGGAAACAACTCATCTCATAATTAAAGATCGCCACAGAGCACAGTCCTAGCAGAAACTGCCCGTATTTCCGGAGATGCATCATGCATGAATCGCCCCAGAATTTTCTAAGATTTTCATGGGTAACAGGCAAAGTAGTTGTTGCTATTCTTTGTATTCCCAAACATTTATTTATGTAAGCATCCGTTGTAGTCTCCAAACAGTGAGTACAGGGCGCCATACGTGTCACTTCGATGCGTAGCTGCTCGGAAATTACGCAGACCTCTTATGAATTTGATCTTTTCCACAAAATTTCAGCACAAGGGGTAAGCGGTCAGTAAACTGGGATCGCCATATATTCTTATAAGCGATAAATATTTTGTAGATCACTGTAGGATCTCTCACTTCTGACACCGGTCACGTCATAATAGCTCAGACGTGGGACTATATTCAGCATTCGAATATTTATTGTCAAGAAGGCGTCAACCATTCAAAGCAGTTTATTTTAAATAACATTAATGCAAGCCCCCACTAATACCGCAGATACTCAAATCCGCAAGTCCCGTGTGTACACATAACTTCTGGTCCTTTGTTGTCGTGGATTGCAAGGGAATTGAGACGTTTCTTAACTTCAAAATAACAAATGTAAACTTTTTCTTGAAATTAGTTTCTTTTATTTCAGAAATTAAAAAGAATGAAACGTAATGGAACGCACGCAGATATTGTATTTTTTTGGAGCAGTGTTGCCGCCTTCAAGTCACTCAAACAGTATAGTGTCATCTTGAAACCAAACGCCCATTTGTATCTTCTGCTGCTTACACACGTCAACAGCATTACAGGAGTGTACCTGCAACTGCCACTTTCGTCAAAGTGAGCTCCTTAAGATTGGCAGCCGTTGTTATTCTAGACGCTAGTAATTCCCATGATGTCAAACAAGCTCTACGTCAGAGCTGTGATGGGTATTATGAATCAAATTAAGTATCGTAATATTAACCGTCTCTGACATTCAATGATACAAATTATTCAGTGCAACCTCACTAGTCCCTCAGAGATTCTGGGTGCGATCGCGTACAAATCGAGGTTATAATACGTTGATTGAACTGGGTTGAAAAGGAGCGGAAAAGCTAAACCATACAACAAATATGGCTAGAAAAATAAAAAAATAGACAATATTGTCGTAACATGCAGGATGTTTTCTTCATCTCGAGACAACTTAACAGCTCAATAACTACACATCGGATTAAAAAACGGAAAATACGTGTTCAATATTTAAAAAAAATGTTATCCTGCGATATCAACGCTGCGCGCCATCCCGAAGGGGTAGGTTGGTGGCCAACTTTGAAATCTTAAATAGAAACATTCAATTGTTATTGCGCATTCGAATCCCACGGGAAAAAATAAGTAACTTTTGTATATAAGTCTTGTGACTTTGAGTTTGGTTCCGAGACGGTATTGTCTCTAGAAAAATGTACTGGATCAAGAAAAGAGAACCAGAGGTATTAATTGCGAAAAAAGCTTGTTTGCGGTGTGGTTTCGCACCTCTCATCTACCGGTTGCTCGCTTGAAGTTTGTTCTCTCACATCTCTTTAACGAGGTGCTTCTTTCTGAGAATTATTTCAAAGTAAGTGTTCAATAATGTCGCCGCTCATATCGATGCATTTATTTATCTGCACATGGAATGATTCGGCATGAGAAATGTTCCCGACGTCATTTGCCGACCTGCACAGGTGATTATCTGGATCACGTTATCGCATGTTGTTGACACTTCATTATAACATAAGAAGTAAGATTGGCAAATATTCGGGACCGCCTTTTCCGAACCAGCGACGCTTATGCACTCCATCTAATACACCTCTCTGTGTGCTACAAAAAATGTGCTGGACAGGTGTCATGTAGAAACGACATTGATTGTCGTAAGCCCAACAGAAGGTCTGCAAGCAATGCTGGAAAATTTTCATCTAAGACTGTTCCGACATTTATCACCATTTAAGGTGTCGTCTATAAAGAATGGACCAATGAGTTACTAAACGATTATTCCACACAAAATATTTACATGCCACGGAGGATAGTGTTCATCTCTCCGTAACCAGTGCGGGTTTTCCGAGTTCCAATAATGGATGTTGCGCTGATTAATCGTACAGTGGTTCGTAAACCTCGAGTCGTCAGACGACAATGTTCGAGCAAGGAAAGTGGGGTCTCTCTGTATTTGCTGAAGAGATCCCTGGGAAAACGTTACTTGCCACTGGAAATCATTGCCATGGAGTGCATGATGGAGTGAAATAAGAAACAGATGATAATATCTAAGTTTCAAAATTCGACAGACAGTAGTCTTCAACCGGATTCACGACTTAATTGTCGAGTGATATTGTGGGTGTTACGGTTCTCTCAAGCAATGGTTGTTCGACGGAGCGTTTTTCGTGGTTGTACAGTTCTCTCGATGAAAAACTGCTGGACAACGCGAGAAAAAGGAGCGTGTGATTTCACCGTTTTTGGAAAACATCGGACACAAAATGGTTATAGCATTATCGACATTCCTTGCACTTTGTCCAAAAATGAAATCAAATTTAACTTTTCTCTTCCATCGAAACAGCTTGCGTTCTGATAACGCAATCAGCCAATTAAGGAACTGCTTTAAGGAATGAGTAACGACGTGAAGCAGTGAGATAAAGTCAAATAATGAATGAATGAATGAATGAATGAATCTTTCAAAACAGCTACATGGAAGAAAATGCGATACACTGAGACTCTTGCCTCCCACTTGTGTTCTTATGTTTATGATCCAATCCAATCTTCTCGAGATAACATTTTTGAACTCAACTGTGTTATGTGTTGTTTGCAGCACTATCTGTTCCTCAACAAGAGTGTTACATTCTAAAGTTACATACTTTTACCCGTAAAATACTATTCTACAACAAAAGAGGGATATTGCTACTTATGATTTCACCGTTGACCCACGCAAACCCCCCCCCCCCCCCCTCTAGTGTTGGGTAAGGGTGTTAACGTTAGTACCGCTGGATATTTTTAAAAATATTGAACTCGCATTCTCCCGTTTTTTTAATCCGATGCGAAGTTTTCTTCAATATTTCACCATCTCAAGATAAAAAAACTCACAGTGTGTATCAAGAGATTCTGTTTGATCTTATTATCACGTCAGTGAAATTGGGGTTTGACTACGCCAAGTGTTACAATAATTATCGATGTGTGTATATCGAAGTTTTAATTATTTAGTAATAACTAAAATAGTGGCATTTATGTAATATGGGTTATTAGAAGCTATGTACTTTAAGCTAGTCCTTCAGATGTATTACACTAATTACTCCAGAAAGAATTTCTAAAAAAGCAGTCAAAATAAGGATTAGTACTTTCGTCAAATAAGGTTTCGCAGGTTAGTTGCTGAAAGCTATCTCTCAGAAAACGTATTACGTCTTTACGAACGGTTGTGGCTTCCAATACATGTTAGTAAAGTTAGGGACAATTTATAAAAGAGAAACTAAATACGAAAACCTTAACCACACGTATGTTGTTGTTGTTGTTGTGGTCTTCAGTCCTGAGACTGGTTTGATGCAGCTCTCCATGCTACTCTCTCCTGTGCAAGCTTCTTCATCTCCCAGTACCTACTGCAACCTACATCCTTCTGAATCTGCTTAGTGTATTGATCTCTTGGTCTCCCTCTACGATTTTTACCCTCCACGCTGCCCTCCAATACTAACTTGGTGATCCCTTGATGCCTCAAAACATGTCCTACCAACCGATCCCTTCTTCTAGTCAAGTTGTGCCACAAACTTCTCTTCTCCCCAATCCTATTCAATACCTCCTCATTAGTTACGTGATCTACCCACCTTATCTTCAGCATTCTTCTCTAGCACCACATTTCGAAATCTTCTATTCTCTTCTTGTCCATACTACTTATCGTCCATGTTTCACTTCCATACATGGCTACACTCCATACAAATACTTTCAGAAACGACTTCCTGACACTTAAATCTATATTCGATGTTAACAAATTTCTCTTCTTCAGAAACGATTTCCTTGCCATTGCCAGTCTACATTTTATATCCCCTCTACTTCGACCATCATCAGTTACTTTACTCCCCAAATAGCAAAACTCCTTTACTACTTCAAGTGTCTCATTTCCTAATCTAATTCCCTCACATCACCCGATTTAATTTGAGTACTTTCCATTATCCTCGTTTTCCTTTTGTTGATGTTCATCTTATATCCTCCTTTCAAGACACTGTCCATTCCGTTCAACTGCTCTTGCAAGTCCTTTGCTGTCTCTGACAGAATTACAATGTCATCGGCGAACCTCAAAGTTTTTACTTCTTCTCCATGAATTTTAATACTTACTCCGAATTTTTCTTTTGTTTCCTTTACTGCTTGCTCAATATACAGACTGAATAACATCGGGGAGAGTCTACAACCCTGTCTTACTCCCTTCCCAACCACTGCTTCCCTTTCATGTCCCTCCACTCTTATAACTGCCATCTGGTTTCTGTACAAATTGTAAATAGCCTTTTGCTCCCTGTATTTTACCCCTGCCACCTTTAGAATTTGAAAGAGAGTATTCCAGTCAACATTGTCAACAGCTTTCTCTAAGTCTACAAATGCTAGAAACCTAGGTTTGCCTTTTCTTAATCTTTCTTCTAAGATAAGTCGTAAGGTTAGTATTGCCTCACGTGTTCCAACATTTCTACGGAATCCCAACTGATCTTCCCCGAGGTCAGCTTCTACGAGTTTTTCCATTCGTCTGTAACGAATTCGCGGTAGTATTTTGCAGCTGTGACATATTGAACTGATAGTTCGGTAATTTTCACATCTGTCAACACCTGCTTTCTTGGGGATTGGAATTATTATATTCTTCTTGAAGTCTGAGGGTATTTCACCTGTCTCATACATCTTGCTCACGAGATGGTAGATTGTTGTCAGGACTGGCTCTCCCAAGGCCGTCAGTAGTTCTAATGGAATGTTGTCTACTTCCAGGGCCTTGTTTCGACTCAGGTCTTTCAGTGCTCTATCAAACTCTTCACGCAGTATCGTATCTCCCATTTCATCTTCATCTACATCCTCTTCCCTTTCCACAATATTGTCCTCAAGTACATCGCCCTTGTAAAAACTCTCTATATACTCCTTCCACCTTCCTGCCTTCCCTTCTTTGCTTAGAACTGGGTTTCCATCTGAGCTCTTGATATTCATACAAGTGGTTCTCTTCTCTCCAAAGGTCTCTTTAATTTTCCTGTAGGCAGTATCTATCTTACCCCTAGTGAGACAATCCTCTACATCCTTACATTTGTCCTCTAGCCATCCCTGCTTAGCCATTTTGCACTTCCTGTCGATCTCATTTTTGAGACGTTTGTATTCCTTTTTGCCTGCTTCATTTACTGCATTTTTATATTTTCTCCTTTCATCAATTAAATTCAATATTTCTTCTGTTACCCAAGGATTTCTATTAGCCCTCGTCTTTTTACCTACTTGATCGTCTGCTGCTTTCACTACTTCATCCTTCAGAGCTACCCATTCTTCTTCTACTGTATTTCTTTGCCCAATTCCTGTCAATTGTTCCCTTATGCTCTCCCTGAAACTCTCTACAACCTCTCGTTCTTTCAGTTTATCCAGGTCCCATCTCCTTATATTCCCACCTTTTTGCAGTTTCTTCAGTTTCAATCTGCAGTTCATAAGCAAGAGATTGTGGTCAGAATCCATATCTGCCCCTGGAAATGTCTTACAATTTAAAACCTGGTTCCTAAATCTCTGTCTTACCATTATATAATCTATCTGATACCTTTTAGTATCTCCAGGATTCTTCCAGGTATACAACCTTCTTTTATGATTCTTGAACCAAGTGTTAGCTATGATTAAGTTATGCTCTGTGCAAAATTCTACAAGGCGGCTTCCTCTTTCATTTCTTCCCCCCAATCCATATTCACCTACTATGTTTCCTTCTCTCCCTTTTCGTACTGACGAATTCCAGTCACCCATGACTATTAAATTTTCGTCTCCCTTCACTACCTGAATAATTTCTATCTCGTCATACATTTCATCAATTTCTTCATCATCTGCTGAGCTAGTTGGCATATAAACTTGTACTACTGTAGTAGGCATGGGCTTTGTGTCTATTTTGGCCACAATAATGCGTTCACTATGCTGTTTGTAGTAGCTAACCCGCACTCCTACTTTTTTATTCATTATTAAACCTACTCCTGCATTACCCCTATTTGATTTTGTATTTATAACCCTGTAATCACCTGACCAAAAGTCTTGTTCCTCCTGCCACCGAACTTCACTAATTCCCACTATATCTAACTTTAACCTATCCATTTCCCTGTTTAAATTTTCTAACCTACCTGACCGATTAAGGGATCTGACATTCCATGCTCCGTACCGTAGAACGCCAGTTTTCTTTCTCCTGATAACGACGTCCTCTTGAGTAGTCCCCGCCCGGAGATCCGAATGGGGGGACTATTTTACCTCCGGAATATTTTACCCAAGAGGACGCCATCATTATTTAATCATACAGTAAAGCTGCATGTCCTCGGGTTAAATTACGGCTGTAGTTTCCCCTTGCTTTCAGCCGTTCGCAGTACCAGCACAGCAAGTCCCTTTTGGTTAATGTACAACGCCAGATCAGTCAATCATCCAGACTGTTGCCCTGCAACTACTGAAAAGGCTGCTGCCCCTCTTCAGGAACCACATGTTTGTCTGGCCGCTCAACAGATACCCCTCCGTTGTGGTTGCACCTACGGTACGGCCATCTGTATCGCTGAGGCACGCAAGCCTCCCCACCAACGGCAAGGTCCATGGTTCATGGGGGGAACCACACGTAGGGAAGTGATAAAGTAAATGCTACTAAAAGGATCGAAATGGAAACACTCGAATAATTTCCAACAACTTTATGTAGTGGCACGGAGCCTGTTATGTTACATCTGAACCAATTTTTACTACGTAGAATTTAGTATATGACAAACAAATCAGTTTTCATTTTAAGCAATAGATTTGGAATTGATCAAATGGTAGCAGTCGATCTTAGATTTATGAAGAAGTGGAGAGTTAGACCGAATAACCAAGTAGGGTATATAGAAACACCACACAAACTTCATAAAGATTCTAACCAACACCCCAGGCAAAAAAGAGGTGTGATTAAAACCTAGGTAGACGGGGCGTACAAAATTTGTGAACCGACTTATTTAAAAGATCAGGCTGAATACGTACGCTCGACATTAATGTAGAATGGTTATTCTAACAAAGAGATTGATAGAGCACTTCGCTATAGGGAGACAATCAGGATCAACGAGGCACAACGACCGCCCAAGGGGAAAGTTTTTCTTCCGTTTATTAGCAAGATTACAGATCTCATGAGAAAATATTGTACAAGTATGGTGTGGAAACTGCCTTCAGATCCACCAGGTACATAAAATAATTTTTAAGATAGACAAAAGATATACGACATCATTCGGCTTCACCGAGTGTTTATAAAGCTCTATGTAGTTGTAGACTGGTTTACATTGGCTCCACAAAACGAAGTGTAGTGTCAATACCCTTCGGATTGAAAACAAGATTCATTGCTGTCTGGGACATGTGGATAAATCTGCCAAAGCCGAACATGTGTACCAAAAGGGTGACAATGAAATAAAATTCAGAGAGATGAACGTCATATAGAAAACGTGGCATTATCGTGCGAGTATGTATAGGGAGGCTATTGAAATTGATAAACACCACAATAATGTTAACAGAAAAGATAAAGGTGTTAAATTAGTTAAAATTTGGATGTCAAAGTTGTACCGTAAGATTGACGATCGATTACATTCGATCAAGAATACAGATGTTACCAGAGAATATTTCGTAGCCGACGTCATGTGATGGACTGTGGCGCCCACTGCACTGACTATATATTCCGTGCTCCTTCGGCCACTGGTTGCATTTCGCCGCCTTGCCTCTGAATATATCTCCTGCAGTTGGAGATGAAACCTTAGGAGAAAGTTTCGTACGACTACCACACCCTCTCAGCCGGGAAGTTTCAAGTGAAGTCAGTACCGACCGTGAAACCCTACATTGTATGATCAATACGACTGGTAATATTACTGCTCTGTGTTGACGAAAGTTTGTGAGATTCCAGCCTACAGTCCAGAGTGGGTTGTGTACTTACCGATGGTAGTGAGCACGGTGAGGGAGTAGAGGAAGGCGCGCGCGAAGTTCCAGTCGTAGGGCGGCCCGGGGGTCCTCAAACCGCGGGTAACAGCCCCGGCGCCGCCCCCGCCCCCGCCGCCCCCGGCGCCGGTGGCCGCCGCGCGCTGCTGGAGCGCCGCCTCCTCGCCCAGGCGCTGCACCAGCTGCTCCTGGAAGCGAGCGATCTCCTGCGCCGCCAGCCGCGTCCAGTTGTCGCGGTACAGGATGTTGAGCGACACCGTGATGTCCCAGATGTTCTCCACGGTGCGCGCGCGCGACTCGTCGGCGGCGCGCTGCAGCCAGTTGCTGGCCGTCGGCCCGCCCCCGCCGCCCCCGGTTCCGCCCCCGATACCGGAGCTGCTGCTGTTTGCGCCGTGGAGCCGGCGCGATTGCTGTCCGCCGAGTGGTAGACCGGCACCGCCGCTCGATCCTCCGCCCTCGATGGCCAGGAAGACGAACGCGCCCAACAGCGTATACCTGTGGCACGATAAATGTTATACTTCTGCTGTCTTTTTCCTGTAGACTTCATCACTATTGGTAACAATAAATATCTTTACACTTGTGTAGAACACTTGTATAGAATCTCTGTTTTGTACAATATACGGAAACATGTACGGTAATGTTCAACAAAAAACCTACCATTTTTCTGGGAACATATTCATTCATAAGACTTATAATTTGACGACAATATCAGTAAATATTTCTTTCGCAAGTACAGTCTTCTTATGATCTGATGGAAAAGTAGAACATATTACGGTTATTACCCTACGAACTGTCCTAGTGGCCTTTGCGTTTCTCCACTGACTGTTCAAACTCTGTCTATATTCACTTCGCAAGTCTTTCTATTGGAAGCGTTTACCGCCGTAACCCAAGTAGAAAGATTGGAAGTAGCAAGGGTAGTAAACACAGTGCCACGGATAATGAATGCTTCTGAAAATTAGCTACCCAAGTAACCTTTTAACAGAAACTTTCAGATGTAGACCATGTCGTGTGTGGTGCTGACATTTGGCCGTTGTAACACTATGTACCAATCAGAAGACTATACAGCAAAGCTAATATGTATAAATAGGAAGTCTGAGTAATCTGTAGTAACTTTTGCAGTAATAATTGAATCGATTATTAGTACAAGGGGATAAATCCACAAAAATTGAGAATGCAGTTATCGTCGATTTCTGTTTATTGAGACACAGACTCATCGTCACGTCTTAGAAATGAAAGTGTTATAGGATTGAAATCATGCTGAACCAATCGGTAAATTTCGATTAATTATTCTGAAGATAATGTTAATAGGAATAGCTCAGAGTTTGAAGTTCAAAATAAGAAAACGAAAGAAAAATCAGCTTGGGTATGTTTTTAATACAGAGATATACAATATGAACACATATGAAGATATGTTTTATTGTTGTCATGAGGGCCAAGTTAAGAAAGGTCCTAATGACGTGTGAATATTTCTGTATCATTACATTGTGAACTTAGTCCCCGAAAACGTAAGAGATCATCACGTGTTTAGCAATGCAAGTGGAGGCCAAAATCAATCGGTTGTAAGAATGTTGTTGTTCATACCAGACTGGTACAAAATTGGTAAAATTATCGGTAGAGGGCACTCTTAGTTGCCACCTGACAGCGACATAAATGTCATAAACAGATGCTAGTAAATGTGCGACCGCGTGCTTATTTCAGATCAGTATCTGTTGCTTACCATCAAATGCAGCGGCCGTGATTGCACTCCAATTTATGCAACAAAAACAAGTGAAATAGCGAATTTTCAGACATGGTGAGTCCCTTTAAAGAGAAAGGTCTTCGTTTCACCCTGAACAATGCAAAGAGACTCTGGAAACAGCTCTCATTATCTATTGGCCCTGAGTAGTTTCTGTACTACGAATGTTGATCATAAAAGGTAGGGCAAGTACTTGCTAAGCCCTATATTGGACTCGAAGTCCTTACCTTCTCATTAGTGAAAGTTTGGACATATTCTCCAGATAGAACAATGATCATCCACCAAGAGAGGCATGCGCTGGGAAAGTTACCATAAAGAGAAAGAAGAAACATGAAATTGAGAGACTACTGAAATACACTCCTGGAAATGGAAAAAAGAACACATTGACACCGGTGTGTCAGACCCACCATACTTGCTCCGGACACTGCGAGAGGGCTGTACAAGCAATGATCACACGCACGGCACAGCGGACACACCAGGAACCGCGGTGTTGGCCGTCGAATGGCGCTAGCTGCGCAACATTTGTGCACCGCCGCCGTCAGTGTCAGCCAGTTTGCCGTGGCATACGGAGCTCCATCGCAGTCTTTAACACTGGTAGCATGCCGCGACAGCGTGGACGTGAACCGTATGTGCAGTTGACGGACTTTGAGCGAGGGCGTATAGTAGGCATGCGGGAGGCCGGGTGGACGTACCGCCGAATTGCTCAACACGTGGGGCGTGAGGTCTCCACAGTACATCGATGTTGTCGCCAGTGGTCGGCGGAAGGTGCACGTGCCCGTCGACCTGGGACCAGACCGCAGCGACGCACGGATGCACGCCAAGACCGTAGGATCCTACGCAGTGCCGTAGGGGACCGCACCGCCACTTCCCAGCAAATTAGGGACACTGTTGCTCCTGGGGTATCGGCGAGGACCATTCGCAACCGTGTCCATGAAGCTGGGCTACGGTCCCGCACACCGTTAGGCCGTCTTCCGCTCACGCCCCAACATCGTGCAGCCCGCCTCCAGTGGTGTCGCGACAGGCGTGAATGGAGGGACGAATGGAGACGTGTCGTCTTCAGCGATGAGAGTCGCTTCTGCCTTGGTGCCAATGATGGTCGTATGCGTGTTTGGCGCCGTGCAGGTGAGCGCCACAATCAGGACTGCATACGACCGAGGCACACAGGGCCAACACCCGGCATCATGGTGTGGGGAGCGATCTCCTACACTGGCCGTACACCACTGGTGATCGTCGAGGGGACACTGAATAGTGCACGGTACATCCAAACCGTCATCGAACCCATCGTTCTACCATTCCTAGACCGGCAAGGGAACTTGCTGTTCCAACAGGACAATGCACGTCCGAATGTATCCCGTGCCACCCAACGTGCTCTAGAAGGTGTAAGTCAACTACCCTGGCCAGCAAGATCTCCGGATCTGTCCCCCATTGAGCATGTTTGGGACAGGATGAAGCGTCGTCTCACGCGGTCTGCACGTCCAGCACGAACGCTGGTCCAACTGAGGCGCAAGGTGGAAATGGCATGGCAAGCCGTTCCACAGGACTACATCCAGCATCTCTACGATCGTCTCCATGGGAGAATAGCAGCCTGCATTGCTGCGAAACGTGGATATACACTGTACTAGTGCCGACATTGTGCATGCTCTGTTGCCTGTGTCTATGTGCCTGTGGTTCTGTCAGTGTGATCATGTGATGTATCTGACCCCAGGAATGTGTCAATAAAGTTTCCCCTTCCTGGGACAATGAATTCACGGTGTTCTTATTTCAATTTCCAGGAGTGTATATCGCAGGTCCACAGTAGCAAGTCTTTTATAGCCGCCTTAGGAATGGCCTTCCACATAAGTGGATAAAGATGACTAAACAGTGACCATTCATCTTTTATAACATGTTTCGTATTCATTTTGGATTGAACTTAAGGCAGTTTTGTGAATAGTTACTATTAATTTAATATTAAAAATATTCGGTGATTTAGGATCTAATGCACTAAGGAACAGTTAAGCAATTTGGTTGTCATTTAAATGCACTTCATAGCATTATTGTGTATGATTATAAAGCATTTTACTGTGTAACAGTACACTCAACATAGACAAATTTGCTTTATATTACATTTATTGCGCTCGAGAAATTGTCATTCGTTAATTGTAACTTCTTACCTTTATGTAATTTGAATAAAAGTCTTAAAATGTATTTGTTTTCTCGCTTATTTATATAATGTGAGATCTCCACGTGATAGAGCTCGCCATATAAGCTACAAACATTTTTCATACTAGGAAATATTAGCATTCCACATTTCAGAAAATGAGCTTTTTCAAAAGGCAGGAAGAAATTCACCGTCAAATTATGAAACAAGGTTCTGGAATATTTTTTCTTCCTACTGACTAATTTATCAAGCGTGAGTTATCGCATTTTAGAAGTAAGTGATTAAATTGTGGTAGCAGCGTACGTCAGAAATCCTTACCCTACGACGCTGCAGAATATTGACTCGACTTATTATCCAGATCTAAATCTGTTGACCTCTTCTCTAGCAACGCTTCAATAAGTTATGAAAAGTGACAGTGGATTTGGACCAAGACTGACAGAATAGACGAAGATCTTTGCACTGCAGTAGGTATTTCCGAGATGGAGGCGGGCACAACAGAATTTCCTATCTTAGTTTGCACCGTTAGTGTAAACACAATAATGAAATTAGAATTAATTTAATACCTTCAGTGGCCGACGGGCGTTGATACATATCAACGTGGACAGGTGAAAATGTGTACTCGGAGCGGGACTCGAGCCCGGGACCTCCCGTTCACATAGCAGACGCTCTATCCATCTGAGCCACCGTTGGGCAGAGTATAGTGCGACTGCAGGGACTACCTCGCGCACGCCCCCCGCGAGGCCCACATTCTCACCTTTTGTGTCCACGCACTACATTCGTAGTGTCCCACCACAAGACACTCATTACTCGTGGAAGACATTCTTACCAACTCCCGTAACAGTTCGGGGAATATGTGTGCATCCGCACAGAAGAAGAAAGTCAGGGCCGGTATTGCCAGAACTATATATTTATATGGATATGGTGTCTGTTCTTTCGGACATGTCCGAAAGAACAGACACCATATCCATATAAGTATAAACACAATCACAGTTCGTGAAGGTATGTTTCGTCCATGCAACTAATTGAAGGCAGTTTGTTTATTGTCATGCGCGTCTTTTATTTGTGAAGCATCTTCAGTGGCCTGTAATACATGATTGTTTTTATATATAGAATAAACGTATATGTGGTAGATACAGACTGCAGGAGTCAGAGGTGTGTGTAGCCGTCCAGCACGCAGGAGATCAGACACGTTGGCGCAACCTTACTACGATGACGACAGATGCCTCACGCCGAATGATTGTGTTTTTGTTAACTGACAGGTCTCTGTAGGCGTTCTGCAAGCGCCTATGTATATCTCCGATACGAGCACTTTGGTTTTCACCGAAAGATAGTCAATGACAGATCTCTACTTCGAACGCTCCTTTGTTACAGACGCCATTTTGAAGGCTATGTGTAGCGCCGCTACCCATCGGAATTTCATGAAATTGTAGGGGTTGAAGCAAATATATTCCATCATGTAAGACAATACACTCCGCAATTTTTCAGCAGAAACTGGCAGAGAAAAAAATCTGTTGCATTACTTACTTAACCCTGAAGACGCATGTTGTTTGCATTGCAGTGCTGGATCATGCATTATCTTGCTTGAATATGCCATTTGGTAGTGTGGTCATGAAGGATGTGACGGAAGATTTTATCGCCTTGGCATACACTGAAGAGCATTTGTCTTTCCTTCAAAAATTACCAAATCAGTACTGTTGTCATATCCAAGGGTCTTTCACACCGTGACTCGAGGAACTGTATGAATTTGCAGTATTGCTGCTTCCTGTGACCCATCACGGACCCGTTGACATTGATTTCACAGCCACAAACAGAGGCGAGACTCATCGCTGAACAGAAAAGAATGACATTCGATATCGTCGATCAATCTGTCTCTGCACAATGAAATTCGTTGTTTTCAACGGTACAGTGTGTAATGGTAATTGAATTACGCAACCATTACGGCACCTCACCTGAACCTCTCCATACCAGCAATATTCTACTGTGTTTCTATAAAGTAGTTAACATATCTATGAGACAACATTCAGATTTTATTTTTTTAATGTAGAGGTACTTTGATTCATCGATGATATTATTCGTATGTGTATTCTTTCTTTTGTCACTATGATCTTCGACGTACTTGTAACTCTGATTTTTGGGCGCGTAAGCGATTATTAGTTAGTTAGAGAATCGGACCTTGAGAAAGTCTAGTCTTGGACGTCAATATGAAAAGACGCATTTTGTAGTCAGCTTATAAAATGTGAACTTTAACAGTGAGGAAGATGTTTTCAAGTATGTTTTGTATTGTGAAGTGATGTTTTGTGTGTTACGTGATATAGCAACAAAAGCAATAACTTAACTTCGGAGTGTTGATTATTTTTTTACATCACCATTGTGCTAACTTTGTAAGGTTTAATCTTAAAGAATGGTTTGTAAAACACATCTATAAAACTTTTGAATATAGCAGAATAGAACCTAGGCCTCTTAGCATCCGAGATTCGAGTCATCACCACCTAGATTTTCGACGATTGAGCCATGATTTCACAACGAGACCAGCGTGAGAAATACGAAAATATGAGTGCCTAGTTTATTCATTATTACATGAAATGACCTTATTAACTATGCTCTAATGACACCTGCCACATAATAACTTTGTTGTTGCCCGAAAATGCAGTATTTAGCAGCGTGAGCAACACCACAATCATGATTGAATTTTGACCTTTGTTGTGGTAGGGTTGTTAGAAGTGCTATCGGTAAACAGTCAGCACCAACTCCAGTGCTCAACCCAGGTTTCCGTAATCAATTCCTGATAACGCTATGCCTGTAACTTATGGCTGTGTTTAATTCGTGTCATGGTATAGGTAGTGCTTCTGCAAGGTTCAATGTTTACTCTTCTTGCCACACTGCTGTTCTGAGTCAGTCTCGTCGCCTCCAGTTCTGCAGTTATTACAGTACGACGAATTGTTTGTGCGATCTGTCAGTATGATGCTTCCAAATACCTCATTCCAATGATATAACGATTCTCACAATCCGAAAGCTGGGTGTTTCTGCACGTGCATGTCCTGTGGGCAAGTTTACTACGACCGACACCTGATATGTTCCAGTGATGGTAGACACACGCGACAGCCGTCATGTATTCACCCCCATTCTTCATCTATAAGGGGCGTTTAAAAAGAAACGAGCCGGAGGCATAATTACAGAAAACAGTACCTGTATGTCAGAAGTATTGACCCTGGATGTTGAGACACTTGTCCCACTGTGACACAAGATGGTTAATGGCTGTCTCTTAGAATTCCCGGCGCTGCGATGTTAACCATTTCCGCACGTACAGCTGGACGTCGTCGTCGGAGGTGAATCGTTTGCCCCCTCAGAGCCTTTTTAAGGGAACCAAAAATGGCCTAATAACAGGGAGAGCGGTGAGAACTTTATGGAGGGTGGCTGAAAACCTCCCATTTGAATTTTAGCAGGAGTGCCGCGACTGTGTTATCCTAATGAGGCTTTGCATTGTCAGGGAGCAGAATGACACCACAGGTGAGATTGCCTTGTCGTTTGATTTGATCGCTTGGCGAAGGATGGTCAAGGGTGCGAGTAACGCTGGGTATTCACTGTTGTCCCGTGCTGCAGGACGTGAATCAGAAGGGGACCACCTTGCTCAAAGAAGAACGTCACCTCAGACGACGACGTCCAACTGTACTCGCAGAACTGGTTAACATCGAAGCTCCGGGGATTTTGTGAGACAGCCATTCACCGCCTTGTGTCACAGTGGGACCAATGCCTCTACAGCCAGGGTAATTACTTCTAACATACATGTATTCTTTTCTGTAACTATGCCTTCGGCTCGTTTATTTTTGAACACCCCTTATATATTAATGGCGTTTCCTGAAAATAGGCTGGATATCCCACAGACATTGAAGTGCTAGAGTATCACTTTGGTACCATTCGGTCAACGTTTTCATGATGCAATAGATTCCGTTTCCACCAGTGTATAAGCAACGACCCATGAACTCCAGATGTAACTTCAGTGTACTCCAAGGGTGGCCACTGTCCACTGGGATTATTAAACTACAAATTTACTGAAAACGTAGTTGGTAGAGATCGAGAGATAGTCCTGTTGCAGAGGGAAAGAAGAAGTGAACCAACTGCACACTGCTGAAGGGGCTGTCCTCTCATTGGCCTAAGCAGACTAAGTGAATCCACACGAAGGTATAGTAGCCCATTTCCTTCCTAATACTGCGACACCTGCACCAAACATCAACGGTGAGTTACGGAGATATTTATTTTACTCTAACTCGGGGTGTACAACGCTGTCTGTTCAACTAGGAGGGACCTAACTTGCTGAATATAGTCCGTATGGAGTAAAACATATCTGAAACTCGATACCTCCAACGGCCTAAAATATTTCTCTCACAAATTAAGTTACGCGGCCTTCACGGTGGTCAAATTTATACGTTTCCTAAGAAGACGATAACAGTGATATCATGCGTGTAAAGAGCAAATCTGGTGTGACGCATTTGGTGCCTAAGTGGAATTTATGCATGGTCAAAACGATGAACCACCTGCGACGTATTCATTTATGTCCGGCACTTTTCAAGAGATGGCCAAAAGTTTGCGACCTGTTCAGCGTAGCGCATTCTAACGCAACGCATCTAAGTAACGTATTTCCAGTTAGACGATTCCAAATCAGAAATACGTATGTGAAGGCCTGTCGCTGGACAAAATATCATCGAGGCTTAAATTTCCTTCCAAGTGACAGCAGCTTGAAGTCAGACGACACGAAGTCTGTGACACGTATGTACAGGGTGCCCGTCGTCAGGAATATTTTCTATGAAGTTTCGGCAGATATTTACAATTTAATCATCGCAATGTGTATCTGCTGATAGCTCAAACAAACATTTCTCATATCGTCTTTCCTGCGACGCCCAGTTCCAACTAAAAGCGTCAGTTGGTTTGTCATTACAAACAGAATGATTTTTAAAGCGAGGTTTTACATGCTCATTCTATAGAGCGATCCGAAATAAGTCTAGTGCGATATTCGTTTTGTCGATATGTATTAATAGGGACACTAAACCACCCTGAATAATCAGTACTCCAGCAGGGACGACACCGCCTTGACACGCGCTAATTGCTACCTCCATGCAGCTCTGTCGCTGCTGGTTATACGCTACGTTTTAATATCCGCGTTAATAAACACCGATAAAACGAATATAGCACTAGACTAGTCTGGGACTGCTCTATCGAATGGCTCTATAATATTCCACTTTAACAATACTGTTGTTTGTAACTACAAACAAATTGACGCTGTCCTTCGAAACAGTGCTTTGCATTTAAGATTTGATGAGCAGTGTGTGTTTGGGCTGCCTTCAGCTTCACACTGAAATACCGACATTGAAAATACCTGCTCAAATACCAGTGAAAATAAAAAAAATTCTGTGCGCGTGCGCGCCTCTAAATACTTCTCAAATATTTGCATTAATTCAATAAAATACATTCATGTAAAGCCTACAACTGACGTTCTTTTTATTTGGAACCAGAGAGGATGTGCCGCACTACGGTTAGGAGAGACACCTTGTATAGTTGAATAATTCGTATTTCTAACCCCTCAGTTAATAGATAAGTTTTAGGTTCCAACTCAGGCCAACTCTCACTTAGTGTTCCACGTGATAATGCGATAAAATCTTCATAGTGTATCACAGTAACTTCTTTAACCTGTGAAATCAATAAAAACAACTCCGTCTTGGGAAAGACTGGCCGAAATCATTCCTCAGTTAAAAATATACCTCACACAGTATTCCTTCGTACAAGGCCACAAGGTTACACCAATTTGTTGAAACAGATTCTTGTATCTCGTACGATGTGATGAACCTACATGTAATATATTACAAATTGGCACACAACATCTGTAGTAATGTTAGGTCGTCATTAATAGTGATTATGAAAACTAAACTCCATCCGAACAGACCTCGCAAAGCCCATTGGTACCGAGCGACCGTCCTGTCATTCCCAGATGACAGGCGTCACTGTATGGCAATATAGTGGCGCAAGTCGTCAGCACACCGATCTCCCGCTCCGCGTCAGTTTTCGTTCTCTATCAAGTAGCTCCTCAATTGGCCTCACAAGTGCTGAGTGCACTCCGCTTGCCAACAGCGTTGTCCAGCCCGACAGCGCGACTACCGCGGCAAGATCGTTTACTTCACGTAGATTATTTTCAAGTAAATATTGCCTCGTTTTACTGAAACCATCAACTATTTAACCGACGAAAATAAAGGTAAAGCCTCCTTAAAGGATTATATAAAGACCAAATGTTTTTAGTTGGTGATGAACTATGGAAAAGAAACAGCATTCGGAGTGGCCGCATCACAAGTTTCAGCTACATACGCTCAACGCGACTAAAAGGTCATACGGAAGAAATTATCTCCCTGTTCTGTTGGCTCCTGACGTAGGTTTTGTTCATTATATGACAGTTTTTCTTAAAGTATCAGCGTCATATCTACGGCGACAACAATTTCTCCTCAGCGATATGTATAGGGTTGTACTGAATACATAGTTGTTAGGAATGACTTCAATTCCTATTTTTCTCTCGACCTCTGTGTTTCTCACGCATCATTTTCTATTTTAACTGTCTGATACTCACAATTTGTAATTTATCGTTTTACCCTCGTATTCATTACTTTATTCACTAATTTATTAACGTCTATCAATTTTAAACAACCTAGAGCAAAAATATTAAACACAACACTTACTGTATTCAACGATGATTAAAAAACATACAGTAAACTGGCTGTAAGAAACTGAGAATAACAAGCACTGAGTTAAATGTAGCTAACTGGGATTTACAAATACAGATAATTCTCTCCGGGCTCCAATTCTAGGCATGATACTCTCTGCCTTCTTCCTAAAGATTCATTCGCGTTCTGTGTACACTGCTTATTTTCAAGCTCATTTCCCAGTTCAAAGTTTAAGGAAGTTATAAGAATATATTTTCTCGCTGCTCGCACTTTTCACTGGGAAGAATATTTTAAGAAACTTACTCACCGAGAGTAGAACTACTTAGGGTAGCGGTGTTCTTTGCTTCAAGAAACTACACTTAGGAAATAAGAAACATTCAGCAGTATATCTGTGAAAATAAAAATATTTACAGATTTGTATTTAATTGAAAGCTGGTAGAATTTGCTTGACGAGTACGGCGATCGATTGGGAAGATTCCGGTACATTCTGAGATGTTTTAGTGCTGTGTGGAAAAATATAGTTCTTACGGGAATGGTTCAAATGGCTCTTAGCACTACAGGACTTAACTTCTGAGGTCATCAGTACCCTAGGACTTATAACTACTTAAACCTAACTAACCTAAGAACATCACACACATCCATGCCCGAGGCAGGATTCGAACCTGCAACCGTAGCGGTCGCGCGGTTCCAGACTGAAGCGCCTAGAACCGCACGGCCACTCCGGCCGGCTCTTACGGGAATGATCAACTCTATTCTTTAGTAGTAAATCAGCTAGCTGGTTCAAGTAGGCAACGAGAATTAAATATAGAGTAATCAGTTGTGCAACTGAGAGGTACTGATATAGAAAATAGGTGCAGTAACAATTCTGGTTGCTGGTGTAAACGCCGTGCACTCAGCCAAGGGCAGCTGTACGAGGAACTCTTTTTAATAGCGTGGCGTAAGTCACGCCCCAGGCTAGCCACCGTCATGGTCATGAGACGGTGGTGACCCTGGGTGCACACCTTCCCAGACTTCCTACCCTTACTTGATCAACCAGACAGGAGATCCCATATGGCTGTTGTTGATAGATATAATTTACAAGCCATGACAGTAACTGAGTAAAATTTATTTATTCAGGAAGTTATAAATTTAATGGGATAAAGCCCACAACATTAAGGAACAGAGCCAAGAGGATACTATTGTCTCCCTAAAGCCTCAGCCAAGCTACGATGCTCCTGCTTAGGTGGGAGGTGCCGTACTTTTGCCGGACCATACTTCATTAAGATGTTTACTACTATCAGGTATGGAGCCTTTGAAAGATTTACTCGCTTTAGCTTTCAGGATCAAAACACTTTAGCAAATAAGTCTATGTAAGCAAAATGTCCCTCACTACTTAACAGAGGCCCCATATTCGTGAAGATTGTTTCGCCTTTAAAAAAAGGTCAAACTTTTGAAGGTAAATAAAAGCTGTATGGGGTGGTATAATTTTTGGACAGGAGCTGAGTGACTCCAAAAGCAAAGTCTGGTCATATCGCAGTTCAACGAAAAGAATGTCAGGCCGCTTGGCGCTTCAACAATTTCAGCTGTGGACGCCAAGAGATGTTCAAGCACATTAGCTGATTTACTAAACTAAAATGGGTTGTGCGATCCAAATGATGTAATAGTAGCAGCAATTAAAAGAAAAAAGACACAGAATTTAGAATGGTTCTTTTTTGTACCGTTTACTTTGATGTTTGTAAAATTGTATCTTTATTTTACCTTTCCTTTTTCTTTATGTATTTCAGTATTCTTCTCTCAGTAAACCACGAACTAGTGGTAAAGGCCTTAATTACATATTTAGGAGCATTAAACCTTCTAGCGATATTTCCTAGAGCCTAAGACAGATGCTCCGGACTTGCAGGTATTTATATTCACCAGCGAACCATTTCAAGGGATCACTCTGTGCTGGAACAGTTGTTCCCAGCACTCTTAGATCCGTGAAATGGTGAATGGTACAAAATCATACTTTCTTCAATTTTTGTAGTAGATAACACATAGAGAATTTTGCGAACAGGGGTGTAGTTTTATAACGAAAATTCCCATCTGCAGACCGAATTTCTAAAGCCTTAACGTCGGAAATTGTTGACAACAAAATCATATTTCCTGGAGCTGAAATGGTTTCTAACGAGCAAATATTTTGAATACTACTTAGCTCAGGTAAATTTCGCAGAATTTTCATATATATCCAACTGTCAATGCAAATACAGTTCATGTTTATAGTCTGCAACGAATGTTGCAACTATTGGTGGCATTAGGCTATGGAAGAGCAGGAGCAAGATGAATGGAAGATATGTGAGGAATGGTTAGCTGCGAAAGATCAAAATTATTGGAAACTGTATGTTGGTCATAAGAGAAATGAAAATGACAAAAAAACCCAAATATGTGTCCTGGGGAAATGTTACACAGAATAGTAAGACTTACATTATGTCAAATTGAAGTGAAAAAAGAACTTGATATATTAAGACATACCGCCCTTGCAAATGATTATGACAAAGATATAGTTAATTCCATATATAGCAAAACTAAAAGGAAGATAAAAAGGAGCGAGAAACGGCAGGTAAAACCGACATCCGAAAAGGATAAGTACGCCACTATGAAATATAGAGGCAAAACATCAGATAAAATCGAACATATATTCCGAAGAAACGGGTTAAAATTGCATTTAGTACTTCTGATAATTTCAAAAGACTAGTGTGTCATAACTTTCCACGGAAAAGCAATAAATATAGTAAAGCGGGGTTCCATAAAATACCATGTCATGAATGCGTAAAAAGCTATATCGGACAGACAATGAGGTAAGGATGAAGAACACCACGTATCCCAGTATTAAGACAGTTCTAGGCTTACAATGCAAGAGGAGGGTCATAATATTGGAAAAATCGACGAACAGCTTCAAATTCTACACGAAGTTACAAAAAGTAAACCATTAGACAATTTCGAACAACTGGAGATTTATGTTACGAGACGCAGAGAACCTGACAAACTCCTCAATGAACCGAATGAATTTGCAACAGTAGCATCCTTCAACATTTACGACAATCTGTACACCTGAGCGAATCGTTTTTTATTACGTATAGCAATGGTCTCTCCTTGTTCTGAAATGTTATTTGACTGACTTAACGATCTGTTCTGTAATTTTAAATTTTATATACATTTGACCTAAATATTAATAGTAAATTTGTCATATTTTAGACTTTTGAAAAACAAAGAGTACCGTATAGAGGACGCGCGCATCCAGCGCAAAGACGGGGAACAAATTCCAACAAATATTTATATGTATATAAGACCGGTGTTTTACATTTAATAGCTAGTTTGACAACGTATGAACCTGTGTTTAGTGTATGGCACTTTTAGGTATGAACTATATATATTTCGCATAAATTCAGTTAGATCACTATTAAGCCTGGTTAAATATTGTACTTATTTTTAGGTTTTAGTATACATTGCTTCCTGTTGCTATACAGGGTGTTACAAAAAGTTACGGCCAAACTTTCAGGAAACATTCCTCACACACAAAGAAAGAAAATATGTTATGTGGACATGTGTCCGGAAACGCTTACTTTCCATGTTAGAGCTCATTTTATTACTTCTCTTCAAATCACATTAATCATGGAATGGAAACACACAGCAACAGAACGTACCAACGTGACTTCAAACAGTTTGTTGCAGGAAATGTTCAAAACGTCCTCCGTTAGCGAGGATACATCCACCCTCTGTCGCATGGAATCCCTGATGCGCTGATGCAGCCCTGGAGAATGGCGTATTGTATCACAGACATCCACAATACGAGCACGAAGAGTCTCTACATTTGGTACCGGGGTTGCGTAGACAAGAGCTTTCAAATGCCCGATAAATGAAAGTCAAGAAGGTTGAGGTCAGGAGAGCGTGGAGGCCATGGAATTGGTCCGCCTCTACCAATCCATCGGTCACCGAATCTGTTGTTGAGAAGCGTACGAACACTTCGACTGAAGTGTGCAGGAGCTCCATCGTGCATGAACCACATGTTGTGTCGTACTTGTAAAGGCACATGTTGTAGCAGCACAGGTAGAGTATCGTGTCTGAAATCATGATAATGTGCTCCATTGAGCGTATGTGGAAGAAACTAAAATGAGCCCTAACATGGAAATTAAGCCTTTCCGGACACATGTCCACATAACATCTTTTCTTTATTTGTCTGTGAGGAATGTTTCCTGAAAGTTTGGCCGTACCTTTTTGTAACACCCTGTAGAATCTGAAGATGGTCATTGTATGGCCGAAACCGGTTATGACTGTGTCATAAGAATGTGATTGCGTCTATAAATATACAAAAAAATTTTACTAAATATATGTCAGGAAGAAGAGAAATATATACGAGGAACAAGATTAAAAAGGGACTGGTAGACAATAGAGAAACTAAGAAGGAAGATTGGAGAATAGCAGAAATACAACGAAAATATAAAAGAAGATCGTGAATAGCTGAGACAGATGTAACTGTGTACGATTAAGGATGAGATAATGCCAAGTGTGTAACTAAATGAACTACAAAAATATTTAAAAAATGAAGAGTGGAGAAACAACATGTCCAGGAGTTTCCTCTGATCTGATAAAGTATGCAAATGAATAGGAATTAGCATTACTGCGTCTTCGGAAAGGCTGTATAATCGAATTATATAAACTCTTGGAGAATAAAATCATAAGAGGAAAAGAACAGAGTGGCTTCACTGCAGGCCGATCCGTTGTAGATGGCACAGTTAATAAAAGAGGCAAGTCAAAGAAGAAGAATCAGGGGAAGAGACTTAAACATGACTTTCATAGATTTACAAAAAGCTTGTGACCCAGCCCCATTAATGTCTCTATCGATATATTGACGACAGCACTATAAGCAAGATAAAGGTTACTGCAGTTTGCTCATTTAATACTAAGCTGGCATTACGTTAATTTCTTTGATTTCGAGCATTTCCAATATGGTCATATTCCGTATGCTATACAGTATAATTGGTTAGTCAGGCAGAGCTGTTGCCATGAGATTCGATGAACATGACAGAATTTGGAGATGAAAATTGGTAGAATCAACTTTTGCCGATCGTTTTTAAAAGACAACAACTCACATGATACAGATTTAGATTCCGTTAAGCACAGCAGAAAGATGACCCTAGTGGAATTCTGAAAACCAACAGACGTGTCAGACAACAACAACTTAGTATCAAACGACCTTAACCAGTTTTCCTTTTCCTCCTCTGTTAAATTATGTATCAGTTACAAATAAGATTAAAATTGGTAATTCAGATTTATTAAACACATCTCCACAATATATTTTTGTTTTTTTGTTTTTCAGTTCATTTAACTGTTTCGTATGTAAACCCCCAGCAAATTATATTTTTTCTGTTACTCTTGTGTAAGTAATTTTATCAATGTTCGCGACATTCAGTGGTCATCTGAAGATGGCCTAAGTAGGAAAAAACAGGACTGTGACCAAAAAAATGTAATTTTCCGGGATATTATAAGGGATTTCCTATTTAATATTATTACGATTTCAAACAAGTACCGATGGAAAACTTAGTCAATAATTGAAATAACTGTTGTAAAATTTTCTACCTACTCATGTGATGTATTTAACCGACGGTAGGAAATAAATTTATCGACTCTGAGAACAGAAAGGTGTCTTATTAGGTGTGGAAAGGGTGTAAACAAGTAAGCAAAATCAAATTAAACAGCTGAAAGCTTCAACAACGGAGAGTGTCGTGTATACAGTGTACTCATGGTACTACGCAACGGTATGGCCGTCCGGAAAGTGAACAATCATCTTAGATTTCTGCCCTAGCAGCGATCGATTGAAAGTAAATCACTAGTTCTCGTCTGGTTTGATGACTTCTTTGTTGTGCGAAGTATTTCTTTGACAAAGGTACTGTGCTCAATGGAGTTAGGCGCCCTTAGGCGTCAATTTTCCTACCAAAACTTGCATTGTATCTAACATCATTGACACGCAAAAGGCCGAGTAATTTGTTGAATGGTCAACTCTTATTACTTACAGAGATACTGTAATATGTATTGTTTAAATGGTATCACAGATATACAAGGAGTGCACAAATGAAGCGTGTGTTATGGTTTGTGTTGAAATTCCTCTCGAAAGTCGGCTAGGAATTTACTTAGTAAGACTATCGGCCAAGCATAGCTACACCTGTTCATATTGCTGTTTGATAGTAGATTCAGTAATTTCGTAAACATAGCTTGAAAATGTGTTAAATGATCTGTTGAAACGTGAACATTAAAGCATGCCATGCGACTTTACCTATATTATGAAGGATAATTATCGATATCAAACCCTTGTGCAAAATAAAAAGAAGGTAGTTAGAACTCTTAGCAGATATACAAAGTGGTCAGAAATAGTCTGAAAAGCTTGTAAAGGGGTTGCAGGGTAGATGATGCTGAGAAATACGAATAAAGAAAAAAATTAGATACTTTGCGCACTTTCCGAGTTAATCAGCCATCAGGCCGTTGCGGCTCACCAGATACCAACAGTATCATGTTCCCATAGCGTAGACCAGCTATCCTCAAAGAATAGGGAGGACGGTAGTGGGGGGGGGGGGGGGGGTGAATGGGGCAAGTGTAGCAGATCGTGGCGCTGGCATTCATGTTTCGTAAGAAAAATACTTCTGGTGAACAAATACTGCTAGTGTCAGACTTTCATTTCCACGAACCAAGTTACAGAGCTCCCGCATCGTTAATCTGCTGCCTTATTCCACAAGAGTTGACCAGTAGCTCCTGCCAGTAGGAATGCTGAGAATAATCATGAGTAATATTTCATCGCACAGCCACTGTCACCGACCACCACCGGGTTAGCTACTGCCACACATTTAACAAGCGCTAATGACAATAGGCCGCTTCACACTGTGACCGCCACTTCCTTGCGACACTGACTGCAAGTAAACACTGATAATCGTCGGCATTGTAACTGTCCACTCGATTCCAGCCTGGCTTCCGTAGTCAGCTGAGAGACAGGGAGTTAGCTAGAAGTTGAATTCAACTGCGTCTTCAGTGTAAGAAGTTCACTGGATTTAAAAGAAGCTGATACACGTTCCGTCGTTCCCGTGGATATGTGGTTGATTCGCAGTGGTAACTGGGCATGCTATGGAAGTGATTCACTTAGTAACTCTTGAGTGTATCTTCTCCTTCGACAGTATGCAGTTCCAATAAGGCAAAAGATTCGATTTTAATTAAAGTACGTTCTTCTTTCACCACTTCTCTGTTCTTATCGCCAACTGTAGTTACAAACGCAAAACCAATAGTGCGTAACTATCAATTTGATTATCTGACATTAGGGTTTACCTGCATTCTTTCGAATAATGAGCAACGACTAAAATGTGTACTTTATTTGGAGATTTTTAGCCAACAATGGCCTGAAGCACATAAAACTAAAGACACCTTCAGACAAGGCATCCTGACCATATAAGTAACTATATAGAAATTTTTAAGCGTCAGCAGCAACAACTAAAGGGAAATAACAGATTCCTCAAAAAACAAGTATCAGTTTCTAAGATATCCGTAACTGCAAAATCCTAATCATCACACGTTAACGGCGAGAAAATACTTGTTGATGCAACAGCAAATGTGCAAAATCATGCATGGGGAAAGGTTGGGAGAGAGTTTGAAGTGAACACTACTGACTGATACACTGTGGCTCTTCATATTGATGCAATAGCTAGAGACATAAAATATAAGTTGCTACCGCATCGTCATGATAGCTCAAAATTGCCTCTACGACTTGATGGCACTACTGATGTCACAAATCTTTTCCAGCTTCTAGTTTTTGTACGCTACTGCTACGAAAGTGAAATGCACGAGGTCTTTCTGTTTCGTTGAGCACTGACGGGAGCTTTCTTGTGACTTCACTTTTTGTCGACAACTGTCTGTCATTGATAAGTTGTTGTTAAATATACTGATGAGATGGGAGCATTTCTTGTAACTGAAAGGGGGTTCATGACAACAAACGGATGTGCTGTTTCACTTTCTGTCAATTTCACACATTGCATAATACATTGGGCGGGATTAGTTTCTAAAGAAGTACAGCCGGAAGCCAATAAAGTGCTGAACGATGTAGCCAGTATTGAAAATTTTGTGACAGCACTGGCTCTAAACATTAGACTATTTTGTATTTTTGGCAAGGAGATAGGTTCTACTCATGACTCGCTTCTATGGTACACGGAGGTACGTTGATGTCTTGTGGTAAAGTTCTTCACACTTTGTGGAACTGAAGCATAAATCTTGTCTTATCCTACTGAACAGCGCTCTTATACTGGCCGATCTGCTTCTGTGTGAAACCCTGTTTCTAATATTGTGCCACTTGGACAACGATTCTGACCAATAAAGTGACCTTCATATATCACTTCATGGTCTAAATAGCAATATCATCTTTGTAAGTGAGAAGACGCTTGAGTTTATGAAAAATTTGGTCTTTGGAAGACCCAGATGGGGAAGGGTAACTTTGAGATCTTTTCTTAGTCGAAATGATTTCTTGTTGGAAAATGAGTTGATTGTAAGTAAAATTTGTAGAACAGGAGCAATCTATCTCGAAAACCTCCAGTGTAGATAAATGTCCAGAACCTTCATCTGAGTATGACGGGATCCACAATCCGTTCGATACGATTATAACAGACCACTGTTCAAGAGAACAGGAGGAGATAATCGAACTATCAAGTGATAAAACACCTAGGAATGAATTTCAGTCAATGTCTCTTGAAAATTCCAGGTTTGCACACTCTGAATGAATATTCCAGTTTAGCAGTGGAGTTATTAAACTTCGCGTCAGCTTACTATATGTCAACATTTTCAACAATGGCATTAATCAAAACGGAGCATCGTCTCAACTGCAGTTGGAAGATGTATGTGAGTTACTGTTTTCAAGATCGAACTGAGACCAGATCTGGTTTCTGTGCCAATCCAAGCACACACGGGACACTAAACGTGCCTATTTCAGAAAATTTCTGAATTTCGTCGATTTGCATTTTTACTCTTGTTTATTTCGTTTTTGGATGATCAGTTTTTATACAACGGTTTACAAATTGGTATCTAAATGTTAAATATTCTTCTAGTGTTATTTGTACGAAGTGATCTTCCAAATACTAAAACATTGTAACTGAATTATAACGAATATATATGGAAACACCCAAAATTTAATTAACAAATATGTAAAACAATATGTAGTGAAGTACATATATTTGCTCAGATCCGAAAACTGCACACACAGCCGTGGTTATTTATAACCTACTTGTAATTAATAAGTTCCACCACTATTGAATAATAAAATGTATGGTAATTTTTTTTAAAAAGTTTAACTCTGATGTTCACAAGTACACTCGCTAATTATTATTATTATTATTATTATTATTATTATTATTATTATTATTATTGACGTCGTATATATAGTTTCAATAACGAAACGTAAGTAAACAATGTCGTGGGCCATTTTGGGGCCAAATATGTGAAGTGCTGAGGTAGGAAAGAAAAATAGGAGGTGGAGAGCAGAATAATTTATTTTTCAGAAGTGGGTGGAGCGACGGAAAAAGTTTCAGTACCTTGGCGTAGACCATAGTACACGAGACTGCGCAGTCTCTGGCTCGGGTTCCAATTGTAGTATCGCCCTCTTGTTCCGTTCGAAGCAATGAAACGAGAACGCTTTTGGCGCCCCCGTTCCTGGCGAGTTGATTGATTCTCCGTTCGTAACGGCCACATTGGCTAACTTTAATCCTAATTAACTCGGCAAAGGCGGAACGTATCGAATTTCTTTCTTAACAATTATATCTCATCACAAAGCTACCCTGAATGACCTTTACAAGCTTTTCAGACTTTTTCCGACTATCCTGCGTATTAACGTCAGATGACTGCGTCTTTAGGTGTCATAAGTTGTGAGAAACCGTATCTCGCTACTGGTAACTCTTTGCGAAATGTTATAAATACGAATGATGCTCGCAACTCATCACGTACAGGTATGTCACATATAACTGGTTTCTTCCGTATTTAGACCCACAAACTGCAATAATGTTCCATTGATAGTTCAGTAGCCACCTGAATCAGTTATAATTGCGCTTGTTGATCGTTCGTTAGTTACAGTTTGCCACTAGGATACCAACATGTGCTCTAGGAGAGGACTGATGTGTTCTGGGAAAGAGCGCCAACTTCTGCTGCTTGAGCAAAACTATGTGCCATAGTCAGCTGCATCAAAATATTTGCCATCATATGTGTTATAGAGAATTTGCGGACATTTAACATCAATATAAGCTCTGGCACTGAACTTCAACAATTTTTATGGACGCACATTTCTACAACCTTGTCTTCGTCTTAATGGAAGTAAATCGATGAGCAAAAACATTATCACAAGCTTAATTAAGGGCTGATTCACTTTTATAACACAGTACCGTACAACAGGAGCGATTCTGCATAATAGGATTTCGACAAGTCCTTGGTGGATTTGCGTAATTATAAGGCTAACAGATATCTACGCTTGGGTCACCCAGTTGCCGTAAGTTAGTAGGAAGTGTTTTGTGGGTGTGAAGCGGCTCCCGATACCTTCCGAGATGTATGCCACTGGGTTAAGATCAGTCAACTTTGATAGCCCACAGATCAAAGAGTTCCTTATCGTGCTCCTGAAACTACTGTGTAGCGAGTCTGGGCTTGTGATATGGACGGTCATACTGCTTGAGAATGGCACCGCTGTTGAGGAAGACATCGAGCATGAAGGGATGCATGTCGTCTGCGATAACATAGTTTACAGCTGTCTGATACGCTCGATTATTACTACTTGTCCCTACGAAGCCTTCGGATATGTTCTCGATAGCATTACCCTCAGCCCTAGCACTTAATTTCTTTGCGTGATGGATGCTCAGAGCTTCTGTACACCTGGGTGACGGCGTGTCCGGACACTACCAACGACGTGGTATATCTATAAACGTGATACATCCGACCAGGTGAAACGTTTTCATTGGTCTACAGTCCAATCTCGACTCTTGTGTGCTCGGTGCAGTCGAAACTGGCCATGTGTTTCGTGAATATAGTAACGAATGGTCTTCTATTGTGGAACCTCAATACTTTGCGATGAAAGCTGTGCTTTTAAACAGCTGTTGATGCACCAGAATTGTATTCTGCCACAGTTGGCGACCTATCCTAGTTTACGGAGTAGGCAAGCCTCTGTCTTCCACTTACTGTGATGGAGCGTGGACGTTCATATATTATAGCCTATGAACCGTGCCGTGAATCGATAATCGATAAATCGCGTCACACTCACGGTAGTATTCACCTTTGGCCAGAGGGTGTGGGTGGCAGCCTGGTATGCTGTGCCAGGACGAGGCTCGCTCTCTTGAGTTTTGACTGTGAGACAGTGAAGATGGCCGAGGAGTAGAACCGGGAGTGGGGTCGCAATCCCACCCATCGTTGGCTCGAGTGTCCACATATTCTGTGGCGGTGTTCCGTCGCGGCGTGCTGGCCGTGGTGACTTGGTTAAGAGAGGGGCTACCGGGGTTAACAGCGTTCCTGAGGACAGCACTTAGCAGGGACGGAATCCTACCACTGGGGGAAGGTGGCTCTCAGTACAGACGTCATCTTGAGCTGTCTAGCAGCTTGTAGAAATCTTATCATGTAAAGAGATGGTGTCTATGTTCCTTGTCCAGTCTAGCTTGTGAAGCGTCCCGATTAGGCCGTGGTGACGGAGTTGAATTTATTCTTTTGAACTTCAGCCGAATTGTATTTATTCCACTATTATTTGTTACGTTGTCAAGGAAAATTTCGATTTTAATAAACTGTATTTAAATTTTATGTCAGGAATGAGGTTCACATCCTATTTGACGAATTTTTCCAACCCCAAGACAACCAAGCGGCAAGCTGCGTTTCAGGCTACACGTGGTTTCGCCGTACTTCAGTCGCTTTCCATAGATGCTCATGCCATAACGATGGTAACAGTGGACCACCTCCGTCGTCTCTTGTATGACCATTCTCAGACACCAGGCTAAAACAACCTACTCTTTGTCAAATTCACTTACGTCGTCAATGGAATTCCCCATTTATCTCTGCTCAGTTTACTCGTGTACTCCTAGACGTGTTAAGCAGACAAAACACCAACCACCTGGCTTTCAGTCTTGCAATGGTCATCCGTCATAGTGTTGTGGCTCATAAGTATGTATAGAAGTAAATTACATCTATTGATGAAAGACCATTAATATTATGTCTCGAGACTTAACATTCTCAACTATGTTTACAATAGGCTTCACGTTCTCATTAGTATTCACGATCTATTGGACAGTGTGGGTAACTAGATGGTCCAGGCACACTGACTTTACCACAGCCTGTATTCAGCGTCAACATGCAAATGCGCTAGTATTCAAGAGTATTTAAAGCGTGTCGGTCGGAAGCAGAAACCAATGCTGTCGTTATCGTAATGCGAGAACGAAGCGACGTATCTGAAAGCCAAAAGGGCATGATCACTGATTTTCAAGGCAAGGCACAAGACGGCTAAGTTTGTATACTATATAAGGGCCGCCGTGGTTAAAGTTTACCGTGTGTGGAAAACTGGTGCTACCCAAATCTGGCGCCGAGGGAACTGTGGTGTACCACGGGCCATATATGACTGGGGTGAACCACGAATGTGGAAATGTGTACAGGCTAATAGACGTGAAGCTGCTCAGTAACTGACCACGCAGATCAACCGAGAGGCCACCAACAGGGTCTCCCCAACGACCGTTCAGCGAACGTTGCTGCGTATGGGCCTCTGCAGTTGGCGCCTGGTTCATGCACCCATGCTGATAGCGGTTCATCGGTGATGAAGGCTGGAATTCGCACGCCAGTACCGCAACTGGATGTCGACTGAGTGGCGAGAGGAGGAATTTTCATAGGAATCACGATTTATTCTCCAGCGGACAGATGCCTTTCGTGTATACAGCGCGAAACGTCTGAAAGCAAACCAGGAGGGATCGTCATGGTCTGGGGAATGTTTTCGTGGCGTTCTCTGAGTGACCTTGCCATTCTGCAAGGAACAGTGGATCAAGAGAGTTGTGAATGTCTTCTTGGTGATCATGTCCACCTCTGCATGCACTATGTTTCTTCTCGGAACGATGGCATCTACTAGCAGGACAACGCAACGTGTCAAACAATTTCAGTGTACGTGCGCTGTTTTAAGATCGCCAGGATGCGTTTACCGGCCTCCCCTGGCCACCAAAAGTCCCGGATTTAAATAGAATCGAGAGTCTTCGGGACCACCACGATCGGGCTGTTCTAGACATGGATTCTTAACCAAATAACCTAGGGCAGCTGGCCATGGAATTGGCGTTGTAATGGCTCCACATCCGTATCAGTACCAGGCAGGACCTCACCCGCTCTCTGGCTACTCGACTCGCAGCAGTCTGCGCTGCAAAAGGTGGCTGGTTATGAAGTCTTTCAACAAGTGGTCACATTTCAATGACTGGATAGGATATGTGAAGTAAATGGTACTAATGCTGTTTTGTAAGGTGAAGTGTAGTCATGGAGTGACTACAGGTAACTTTGGGATCACTTGGACAGAATTTGCATTCCGTGGGATGAATTTATTTAAATGTGAATAAATTTACGTTGTTGAGGATGATTGCGTGAAACATTCCTGTAACTGTCGAATACACTATGAACGGCATGGTGCTTGACGCCGTCACTTTTGTTAATTATCTAGGCGTAAAGTTTCGAAATGACATGAAATGCAAGTCAGTTGTAAGAAAGACGATTGTCGGCTATAGTTCACTGAAAGATTTCTAGAACAGTGCTGCACATCTACAAAGGTGATCGCTTAGTGAACACACGTGAGACTGATATTTCAGTACTACTCCAATGCTTGGGATTTCCACCAGAAAATACTAAAGGTAGACAAAGAAGCGTTTCAGAGATGTGGTGGTACATTCGTAATCGATCGGCTACGTCAATACGAGATCGATACTGTTGTGTTGGCAGAAGAGCCAACACCGTGTTACTAGAAGAGGCCGAAATGCACGCTTTTTAGCTCACGCAGGCTGGCGTGAGAAGGAATAACTATACTGACGTGAGGTGTGGAACATGACAAGGAATGAGAATTCAGAAAGCGGACGTAGCTAGTTTGGTACTTAACTTTAATCTATTGATGATGAACGTCGCTCTTGACGGTACATGAGTCACAATATTATCTGTTCAGAAGACATAGTAACTGAATATGGCGCCTTGCTAGGTCGTAGCAAATGATGTAGCTGAAGGCTATGCTAAACTGTCGTCTCTGCAAATGAGAGCGTATGTAGACAGCGAACCATCGCTAGCAAAGTCGGCTGTATAACTGGGGCGAGAGCTAGGGAGTCTCTCTAGACTATACCTGCCGTGTGGCGGCGCTCGGTCTGCAATCATTGACTGTGGCGACACGCGGGTCCGACGTATACTAACGGACCGCGGCCGATTTAAAGGCTATCACCTAACAAGTGTGGTGTCTGGCGGTGCCACCATAGATACGTTTCTGCAAATCGTCGGATAGATGCAAACGAGACAATCTTTTACGAAAAAATTCTGTTTGAACAGTGTAGAGCCGGGTCGGCCACGGCGTACGAATCTTGACACGTGCTCAGTGTGCTGCACACGTGCAGTCCGCAGCTCTGAATGTCTCGGCACTACCGGTAGGTCTGGGCTTTGCTCAGTCCTTCTCGGTGCAGCGCAGTGTTTCCCTTAGCAGTGTGATGTCAGACTTCCTTCCAGCATTTGGTACGGCTTATTTTAGTCGGTACGACTTTCTTCAATTCGGCAATCTCATGGTGTATGCCAGTTTAGATTTCTTTGTTTGTTTGTGATATAAAGGATGTTCACAGGTCCCGTGGCTGTTTGCACAAAAAGTGGCAGTCTAACAATGTATCATCGCAATCCCCTAAAAATGGATGCGAATCACAAAGAAGAAGGATGTGATCTCTAAATATCTACTATGTAGTCGCGTATTCAACAGGTATTGTGATTTCGCTATGAAATTCCATTACAACACCATGCAGAAAGGATTGAAAGCCATAGTTTATGATGAAGAAGATAAAAATTAAACCGATCAGCAGATGATTTGTATACGGGATTCATTGTTGTGTACGTTAATAAGCACTTTGTGTTAAATATAAAGGCATGGAACACTTGATGCATTTGGTGAAGCGAATAGTGAATTTTCTGAATTCATGTGCGTTACTACATCTTCAGGAGCAACAGATTTTGATGGAAATGAACGAAGAGTATGGAGAAGTTTTATATTACTGCAGAAAATGTTGGTAAAGTCAAATGATCTCCCTTGAACGAGTTTTTGATTTAAAACCCACTATTATCGAATTTCTAAACGAAAAAGGAAAGCAAGAACGAAACTATCTTCGCCAGTCCATATATGGACGGTTTGCGTCGCGTGTAAATTTTATAATGTCTTCAGCGTGCCAGTAAATACTACTAAAAGTTAGTTCGTTTGTAAACTATGTTGTTGAGGTATATGAAATATGAAACAATGCTGCATGTGGCGCTTTCGCAGGATCGTCGCCCCCCCCCCCTTTCCCCCAACACACACACACACACACACACACACACACACACACACACGCTTCCTTCACGTCCCGCTCAGATGTCGTGACATGAGAGAGGGTGAGGGTGCTCTCAAGCGATAGAGCCTGACATGCATGCACGAGCAATGCACGTGAGCAGAGATGTTCATCGTCGCTGGTGTAGAAAATCAGTGTTTGCGACAGGCTACAGAATGATTCTTTAGTCTCCAGAGTGCACCTTTTTTAAGCACCTTAATGGAGCTAAATAACGGCTCGTACAAATGTTAACAAGCAATCACCTCTCCCTCATTCCATTTGCAAGTGGAACGAGACAGGGATTCAGTGGCATTGGTGAAGCGTACCTCCATTCATGCAGTTACAGCAGCTTGCATTGCATGATTGTAGTTACAGATGTATAGATCCACAGGGCCCAAAAGTTGTTGTGTATCGCAGTACAACAGAAATAATCATAAGGTTATGTCTGTTATCCTTTATGTATGAAACAATTAAATATTGGAATTATGGATAAAATGAAGTGAAATAATATTTGTAGCTAGTCGCATATAAAGGTAGACAAAACGCAGTTAATTTAAGAGCATTATTTCAACATTCATTCTACGCCCTATTTTCAACTTCTGAATCATATGTATCATACTAATGTTCTGATAGATGACTGCATATTTATCTCTGACTGTTGCAATGAAACAATAAATCTCTGCTCTGAAAATACACTCATCAGTTGGAACGCACCTAACAGAAAATATTGGAGTTGTTCAAAGCAAGATTGCTCAAATATGTTAGTCAAAGGCAATGGCTTGTGCACGTTATGACGGTGCTTAACGTGGTAATAAATAACTACAGTCAGCTGGGCTGTTGTGTCAGCAAACAGCCCAACGGACTGGAAAATCAGTCTAACCTGCCCCGCCCGCTTCTCCCAGCCATTTCTCCCGTCCGCCACCCCCCCCCCCCACCCACTATTCTCTACAGCTTTTGTTTGTCATAGCAGCCGCAGCGGTCTATAATTTAGAAAGCACATATTCCCTTTTCACGTCGGCTGCCGCCTGTGAATAGTTGTTAAAGTCACTTTGCAGAATGAGATTACACGCTTCACGCACCGCAAAATGTCAATACCAGGCAGCAGTTAACAAAATCCACGTCAATATATGGGATTATGTCGCTAATTTGTGATCCATTGTCAGTCCAGTTGAGTATTTTGCTACAATGCAAGAGAAGTAACCGATATCTGTTCACGGTGCTCGGACATCACATCGTTAATGGTAATGCACTTACACATATATGTCGGGTAGCAGAATATACATACACACGGTGTAGGAGTGCTGTTTGTAGCCCCTACGTAATATTATTAACTGTAGGAACTCTCAGAATCTTCACGTTCCTTCGCGATACTTTCTTCACTTATTATTAGAACTGTTTGCGTTATTTCAACAATGTTATGTTTCCTTTTTTGGCAGCTTTATAAATGCCAATCGCACTCATCAATACACGTTTCACGTGAACCAGTTTGAAAACCATCGTCAGTTACTTGGAGGATTGACATTACCTTTTAACATCAGATTATATAAACAGCCGGATGCAGGTAACTGGTAGGTACACCGACCAAGGTTTCGACATCTAATAGGGGTAGAGTGAAATTCTGATAAGTCCTTTAAAATAATATACAGAAAATTAGGTATGACAAATAAAACACATGAACCAAGACGACAATTTTCATAACGAACGAAGGCTGCATCGGTAAAATTACATTGCTAAAAAGGAACGGCCAAAATTTAGAGCAGGTATGCTCTAGTCGAAAGCAAAGTAAGACATTCTAGCCTTTGCCACGTATTCCCACATGGGAGCATCTGACTGATCGGAGGCGCTTCAGTCTGGAACCGCGCGACCGCTACGGTCGCAGGTTCGAATCCTGCCTCGGGCATGGATGTGTGTGATGTCCGTAGGTTAGTTAGGTTTAAGTAGCTCTAAGTTCTAGGGGACTGATGACCTCAGATGTTAAGTCCCATAGTGCTCCGAGCCATTTGAACCATTTGACTGATCGGCCCAGAGGCTTACATTAGTGCTACGAAAATAACGCCTGCCGCACCGCCTATCAGGCGTTGACAGTAACATGTGCCTATTTGAAACATCATAACAGAAATGAATGAAGAAAAACGACAGTTAATTTAATAACAAAATACAAAAGAGTTTAGTATATTTCGAAAATGCACAGTAGTGAAGCAGATTGAGTATAATAGAGCCATCTGTTATGCTTTACATAAATTTCTATTACGTAATGGACAGAATGATATAGAGAAAAATTTTTCGAACAGCAGTACAGTCCACAAGATATTTGTATGAAGGTAACTTCAGCAGCACATATCTGTGAGATTAGAAGATCAGAAGAAAATGGTATTTCGAAACCAGAAGCAGGGAAAATGTAGTAAAAAATGGAGGGAGCAACCTTCCACGAGAAGTTAATTGAAACCATTGACAAAATTTTTGTTAGTAGTTGTAACTGTTCAGTGAGAATGAGGCCATCGGTTTTAGGAATACTCTCGAAAATCTCCAGCACTTTGAGTATATGAAGTCTATGACCTTTCCTTTCTCTATGTAGAATGGAAATTTCTTAAACGCTTTTCCGTTTGTGTCCGGCAGTTAGCAGATGATCAGCAAAAGTGTAATTGTGTATGTAAGTGCCTCTTTTTTAAAACAAATGTTCCTTGAACGTAATACTGAAAGGCCTTCAAGTTTGTTCTTTGTAGACTGACATTACATGAAACACATTACGATTACAGATCCTGAGATTGATATTTTAAGGTGTTAACAGATATTGCAGTCCCAAGTAGTAAGAGTGGTTATTAAAGTTATTAAACCAGATGATGGCAAAATTATTTACAAACTAAAAACATACTGTATGGACTTGTAGATCAAACGTGGCGGATATAAAAGTTTACCTAATTCATGCCTTTCTACAGAAGACTGGCTTCTCCAGAAACCTAGGCGAAATGTTTAAGAGGCATTGCATATATTCAGTTGCACAATTCACAGCTGAACGTAGGCTATCGCACCCGTTATAAATTTAACATGAACTTCACATTGGTTGAATAGTTCAGCTTGTCTATGGTATATATTTTAGATCCCGAGTAACAAGGTTATAATATATCGACGACTGTGAATCCCGTAATGAATGTCGTACACGCCGCAGTACATCTAGTGTAATGTCGCCGCAGACTGCCACAATACGTTGTTTCATATCCTCTGGGGTTGTAGGCACATCACGGTACACATTCTCCTTTAACGTACCCCACAGAAGGAAGTCCAGAGGTGTAAGATCAGGAGAACGGGCTGGCCAATTTATGCGTCCTCCACGTCCCATGAAACGCCCGTCGAACATCCTGTCAAGGGTCAGCCTAGTGTTAATTGCGGAATGTGCAGGTGCACCATCATGCTGATACCACATATGTCGACGCGTTTCCAGTGGGACACACTCTATTCCACTTCGTAATTGAAAACGGAAACCACGTGTGTACGCTTACCTCACCCCTCATGGTAATGTACATGTGCGTCAGTGAAAAAGACCATTAAAAAGGTATTAGGATGTGGACGTAATGTGCTGTTCCAGTCTCTTCTGTACCTAAGGTCCATCACCGTTCCCTTTAGATCCCTAAGTAATTCGGTGCTCTCCGATACACACGATCGAACAGCGGAGGAGTGGTACTCAAGCGTCAACTTTAGGTTACAACATCTCCGGATGTAATTAACATTTCACAATGCAACAAACGGCACTGATTACGTATTTGTTTATATGTTCAGATGTGCTAACAAAACTAACGGGGTTACATTTAAAAAACGTAGGTTTGTGTTAAAAAGCATACTTCCGTGTATTTTTTTATGGTTTGTATTAACCAATTACACTAGCCCCTCTCCTCACGTTCGGTCTGTGGCATCGATTCGTCAGTATTTGATGTGGTTTACGAAATATATCCAGCGGTAACGTTAGGTGACTCACCCTGCATAGTTGAAATATGGCTTCCCAGCCACTGACCTTCTTCTGCGAATGCACACGCTATGCCCGAACTCGTACGGGACGTGGTAGATTAATCTGCCGCGAGTAATGAGTATGATGGGGAAACATCTATCAGGTTCACTACGAATGTAGTGGTGTGGACATGTTGGGAATGTGTGTCTCACTGGGAGCGTGCAAGAGATAACTCTCTGCAGGCGCACTGACCTCTGTGCCCTCGGTGGCTCAGATGTTCTAGGCGGCACGGTAGCTCAGCGTAAGGCTTTCGACTTATAATAAATAGTTAGTTATTTATATAATTTGAAGTAATTCTGGGACGGATTCTCTCAAGAAGGTTACAGCTGATTTCTCTCCATCTTGTAACCATCTGTAGTGACTACGATGTTGATGGGATATTACGCTGCAGCTGTGTTATCTTTTCCATAAAAAATGTAGAGTATTTTTAAATTTTTTTCGAAAGACTATTTATTGTTGCGGAGAAGGCTAAAATGGCTCTGAGCACTATGGGACTTAACATCTATGGTCATCAGTCCCCTAGAACTTAGACCTACTTAAACCTAACTAACCTAAGGACACCACACAACACCCAGTCATCACGAGGCAGGGAAAATCCCTGACCCCGCCGGGAATCGATCCCGGGAACCCGGGCGTGGGAAGCGAGAACGCTACCGCACGACCACGAGATGCGGACTGCGGAGAAGGATCTGAAGCAAATGAACTTAGGTTATAGTCTAATTAGTTTAGTACCTGACGGCAATATAATAAGCAGACGTTGGAAGACAGCGCTGAAGAACTGGTTTTCTGGAAACGTAAACGTACAATTTAAACTATCATGGCATTGTGTGCGCTTATATGAGAATTGTCTTGTTGTACAATAGGAAATGTTCAAATGTGTGTGAATTCCTAAGGGACCGAACTTATACTAAGAACAATACACACCCGTGCCCGAGAGAGGACTCGAACCTCCGGCGGGTGGGGCCGCGTAGTCCGTGACATGGGGCACGAGACCGAGCGGCATCTCCGCGCGGAGTACAATAGGACAACATTTTCATAATTTTGAGCAAAATAGCAAAATAAGGAGTATCCAATGAAGAATCTGTTGAGTGTTTGGTTTAATAAACTGATGAAGTAACGATGGCAAAATAAAGAGCAGCTGACAGAAGAGCAGTTAAAAATTCAACAGAATAATTGATGTTGTGGAGGTGAAACTGGAGAAAGTGGAATCACGATCAGAAATGATGTTATTGGATGCACTTTCTCATTTTGAGAAGGCTTTGACTCGTCTAGGCTGCCCCTGTTCGTAACAATAGCTGTTGTCGTTTGGAAGACAAACAATGTATCAGTAGTCTACAGTCACCTGAATGTAGTACTAAAAATATTGCACACTTACAGGATCAGAATCTCCGATGAGGGCTGTATCTAAAAAATAGGGCATATTTCGAAGGCTTCCAGCCAATACTAGGTTTACAATAATTCATAATACATGTGACCTCACAGTTTCTATAATAATAGATCCTGTCCTACAGTTTAATACGAGATTCATTGGTCAGTTTATAAGGCTCTGTAGTAGAATGTAAAACGTAGTCATGCTGGATACTGTAATTAACTTACAATAGTAAAATATAAAATTAATTCATAGCGAAAAGGTTATCTGACGCGTGCGTAACAAGTGTTTGATTCTATACGTCTCGCGCATGCGCGCCGCGCTCTGTGAGGCAGACCGCTAAGCCCTCGCGGTCCCCAGTCTCTAGTCACACGACGAGGCCCATACAACGGGCTTAAAGTGAATCTGCTACAGCTTGTTTTATATAAGTAACAAAACCTTATGGTTATGCATCAAGTTTTATAAAGTCGACGCGGGACAGGGCCTGTTTTAGGCAAACATTTAAATAATATTTTATGTAAGTACTACACGTTGCATCCTGTAGGATGACCATATCTAACACAATTTACTAGCGCATTATAATATTAACTTGTTGCAGGTTCTTTCGTCATCATCCCTCTGTTCTTTGTTTTAAGTTCCACGATTTCTTTTCGCCGTGTTACTCTTTAAGTCTCCGATTTTATCGCCTGTTTTTATTATTTATTCTCTTCATCTTTCTAACAAAGGCTGTAGGCTGAAGAGCAGCATACTAAGCTGCTGTCAGCCCGCCCCCTTCGGGGGGAATTGAAATTCAATAAAGGAAAAAAAAGACAAAAAAGCAGGTTCTAAGACTCGTAAACGGTTAGTGAACATTCTCGCGCCGTAGATCAACGCCTCGTGTTCTGTGTGTGCGCCGTCGTTTGTGCTTAAGTGGTTCAGTGTTATTCGTTTTGTGCACCTACGTTCACGTGTGACAATTTTCGTCTCTGTCTGTGTCCAAGTGACTGAACAATTTTATCTTGGACTCTACGCCCGTCAACGGCACCTTGTATTTTAAAAAGTGTTTGTCTCCGTTTATATGTCCACCATCTTTTTTTCTCTAATTGTCTTCATTTGTATCTTTGTGTTTCTCTGCGGCCAAAGAGCGGCGTAGTATGCTGCTGCAGGCCTGCCTGTACAAAGGTTTCAAAATAACAATAAAGAAAAAAAAGCAGGTTCTGAAGAAAACGTTATTACTAACTTTGACACCTAGGTAAACGTTAAAGGTAACCTGCAACTTTAGGCTGTATATTCTTATATAAATAGATGTTAGACAGGAAGAACGGACAACTTTATCTTAGAAATAAATTTAAAATAGCTGTTATCCCTAGCTAAGCCCAAGTTTTAAGGAGGTTTTTGTTGGTTGTGAGGTAAGTACCGAAACTGGTAATCCTACACCATTCTTTTTCAGCTGGGAACTCCTCTTCCCTCCTGCCATCTCGCCTGGTACTTAACTAGCAAGAATCGACTGGATCTCAAACAGCCCGCTCTACTCCTCGGTATGAAGAATGAAAAAACAGTAACATGATGTACAGTATACACAGTGTTTTAATGGATATAGGTACCGATATCTCTGCCCATGGCTTAGGACAGGTTGTTGAACAATATTACATCAGTATTTGCCATTTTCAGAATAATAAATGTAGCTATTAGAAGCAGTATGTTTTTAGGTTGGTTAGTACCTCCATGCACATGACTCAAGACCAAGCTACTAATGCTTATTTGCCCAGGTCAGCAGGTCAGGTGCTGAAGTGTGGATGATGCCGGCCGAAGTGGCCGTGCGGTTAAAGGCGCTGCAGTCTGGAACCGCAGGACCGCTACGGTCGCAGGTTCGAATCCTGCCTCGGGCATGGATGTTTGTGATGTCCTTAGGTTAGTTAGGTTTAACTAGTTCTAAGTTCTAGGGGACTAATGACCTCAGCAGTTGAGTCCCATAGTGCTCAGAGCCATTTGAACCATTTGAAGTGTGGATGCGTGGACGCAAAACGGTTATTATATACTGACAGGTGCAGTTCACTTAGTGCAGTGATGACAAATCTGAAAATATGGTTGTTTACAACATTTTTACATAAAAGAGACACGGAAGGTATGTGGAACACTAATATACGTATATACTATTAATATAGTAATGCAAACTAACACTAACGTTATGAATCAAAACATGTATGTCCGAAAAATTAGGTCTAAGGTCGTGTATGAGTTATGAAATAAAATGAAAGATAGAGCTCAAAACCTTTATTTCCCCGAGTAGATGCGGCACTGCTAAATATATGTGCAATGAAAACAACCAAAAATTCTTCACTTAATACTTCAAGAATTGTCTTTAATTTGTGTATAATCCTACGTTTGAAGTACGAGGACACCTGCTGTTAGTTGTTTTTTTTTTTTTTTTTTTTTTTTTGCGAAATACATTGAAACGAGTAAAACCTTCAAAAGATAATATGCAACAGGCGCTAATTAATTTCCTTACGGTGTAATATTAACTTAATTAACGGCTGTCCTTATCTTCACGAGGTCAATATTCAACCGTGTGCGATCTGTGCCAAGGCTGCCACCCAACGATTTGATTAAGCTCTCCGTGCTGCTCGATCCTGTGCAAGCCCCTTCATCTATGAGTAACTACTGCAAACTACACCCTTCTGAATCTGCTTACTGTATTCATGTTTTGTCCTCCCTCTCATATTTTTGCCAACGACGCTTCCCTCCAGTACTACATCGGTGATCTCAAAATATATCCAATCAATTGATCCCTTCTTTTAGTCGAATTGTGTTACCAAATTCTCTCCTCAGTTGAATTCTGCAGCTCCTCCTTAGTTATGCGATCTATCCGTCTAATTTTAAGCATTACTGTGTTGCCCTACAGTTCAAAAGCTATTTTCTTCTTGTGTAACCGTTTATCCTTCATGTTTGACTTGTATACAGGGTGTTACAAAAAGTAACGGCCAAACTTTCAGGAAACATTCCTCACACACAAAGAAAGAAAATATGTTATGTGGACATGTGTCCGGAAACACTTACTTTCCATGTTAGAGCTCATTTTATTACTTAATTTTATTACTTCTCTTCAAACAGTTTGTTACAGGAAATGTTCAAAATGTCCTCCGTTAGCGAGGATACATGCATCCACCCTCCGTCGCATGGAATCCCTGATGCGCTGATGCAGCCCTGGAGAATGGCGTATTGTATCACAGCCGTCCACAACACGAGCACGAAGAGTCTCTACATTTAGTACCGGCGTTGCGTAGACAAGAGCTTTCAAATGCCCCCATAAATGAAAGTCAAGAGGGTTGAGGTCAGGAGAGCGTGGAGGCCATGGAATTGGTCCGCCTCTACCAATCCATCGGTCACCGAATCTGTTATTGAGAAGCGTACGAACACTTCGACTGAAATGTGCAGGAGCTCCATCGTGCATGAACCACATGTTGTGTCGTACTTGTAAAGGCACATGTTCCAGCAGCACAGGTAGAGTATCCCGTATGAAATCATGATAACGTGCTCCATTGAGCGTAGGTGGAAGGACATGGGGCCCAATGAAGACATCACTAACAATGCCTGCGCAAGCGTTCACAGAAAATCTGTGTTGATGACGTGATTGCACAACTAAGTGCGGATTCTCGTCAGCCCACACATGTTGATTGTGAAAATTTACAATTTGATCACGTTGGAATGAAGCCTCGTCCGTAAAGAGAACATTTGCACTGAAGTGAGGATTGACACATTGTTGGATGAACCATTCGCAGAAGTGTACCCGTGGAAGCCAATCAGCTGCTGATAGTGCCTGCACACGCTGTACATGGTACGGAAACAACTGGTTCTCCCGTAGCACTCTCCATACAGTGACGTGGTCAACGTTACCTTGTACAGCAGCTACTTCTCTGACGCTGACATTACGGTTATCGTCAGCTGCACGAAGAATTGCCTCGTACATTGCAGGTGTCCTTGTCGTTCTAGGTCTTTCCCAGTTGCAAGTCATAGGCTGGAATGTTCCGTGCTCCCTAAGACGCCGATCAATTGCTTCGAACGTCTTCCTGTCGGGACAACTTCGTTCTGGAAATCTGTCTCGATACAAACGTACCGCGCCACGGCTATTGCCCCGTGCTAATCCATACATCAAATGGGCATCTGTCAACTCCGCATTTGTAAACATTGCACTGACTGCAAAACCTCGTTCGTGGTGAACACTAACCTGTTGATGCTACGTACTGATGTGCTGTAGAGCAATGACTCGCATGTCAACACAAGCACCGAAATCAACATTACCTTCCTTCAATTTGGCCAACTTGCGGTGAGTGGGGGATGTACAGTACATACTGACGAAACTAAAATGAGCTCTAACATGGAAATTAAGCGTTTCCGGACACATGTCCACATAACATCTTTTCTTTATTTGTGTGTGAGGAATGTTTACTGAAAGTTTGGCCGTACCTTTTTGTAACACCTTGTATATTGCTCCATTACAAACAAACACTCTTAGCTAAGACTTCCTAACACTTAAATGTTAATTAATTTCTCATTATCAGAGACACTTTTCTTCCCCTTGTCAGTCCGCATTTTATATCTTCTCTACTTCGTCCGTCATCAGTTATTTTGCTGCTCAAACAGCAAAACTGATCTTCTACGTCCTGTGTCTCGTTCTCTAATCGAATTCCTTCCACCTCATCTGATTTAATTTGCCTGCTTTCCATTATTCTTGTCTTGCTTGTGTTGACGTTAATCTTATATCCTCGTTTCTAGGAACTTCGTTCAACTGCTCTTCTAAGTCCTTTGCTGTCTTGGACAGAATTACAGTGTCGTCTGCTTGAACTTTAATCCCTACTCCAAAATTTTCTTTTGTTTCCTTTAGCGCTTGGTCAGTGTGCACAGACTGAAAAACATCGGCGATAGCCTACAACCATGTCTCACTTCCTTCTCAACCACTGCTTCGCTTTTCTACCTCTCGATTCTTACAACTACAGTATGGTTTCTGTACAAGCTGTAAACATCATTTCGTTCTTTATATGCTACATCTCCTACCTTCAGAAATTTAAGGAGAGTATTCCAGTCTAAGCTGTCCACCGCTTTCTCGAAGTCTAGAATTGCTATAAACGTAAGTTTACCTTTCCTTAACCTATCTTTTAAGACACGTCGTAGGATCAGTATCGCCTCGCGTGTTCCTACGTTTCTGCGGACTCCAAACTGACCTTCCCTGGTGTCCTGTCCGCCATCACAAATGAATTTTCGTCTCCCTTAAGTGTATGAATAATGTCTTTCGCCTCATCATACATGTCTTCAACCACTTCATCGTCACAGGAGCTATTTCACCTACAAATTTCTACTTCGGTGCTCAGTGTGGACTTATGACTGTCTTGGCTAAGATAATGCGTTCTCTATGCTGTTCATAGTAGCTTACACGAATTCCTATTTTCTTATTTATTATTAGCCTACTCCTGCATTAACCCTGTTTGATTTTGTATTTGTAATCTTTTATTCAGCTTACCAGAAGTCCTATATCTCACGCCATCGAACTTCATTAATTCCCACGACATCTAACTTCAAACTTACTATTTCCATTTTTAAATTTTATAACCTACCTGTTCGTAGTAGCTAAAAGAAATTATTCAGTTAGTTAAGAGAGACGAAAATTTAATAGTCATGGGGGATTGGAATTCGGTAGTAGGAGAAGGAAGAGAAGGAAAAGTATCGGATGAAAGGAATGAAAGAGGAAGCTGCCTGCTTGAATTTTGTAGAGAGTATAACTTAATCATCACTAACACTTCGTTTAAGAATCATGAAAGAATGTTGTACGCTTGAAAGAGACCTGGAGACACCAGAAGGTTTCAGATAGATTATATAATGGTAAGACAGAGATTTAGGATCCAGGTTTTAAATTGTAAAACATTTAAAATTGGCAGATGTGTACTCTGTCCACTATTTATAGGTTATGAACTGTAGTTTAAAACTGAAGAAGCTGTAAAAAAGCAGGAATTTAAGGTTATGTGATCTGGATAAACTGAGACAAACAGAGGTTGTAGAGAGTTTCACAGGTAGCATTAGGAAACGACTGACAAGAACAGGGGGTAGGAATACAGTAGAATAAGAATGCGTAGCTTTGAGAGCTAAAGTAGGGAAGGCAACAGAGGATTGCGTAGGTAAAAAGACGACGGCTAGTAGAAATCCCTGGGTGACACAAAAGATACTGATGAAAGGAACAAGTGTAAAAATGCAGTAAATGAAGGCGAAAAGAATACAAAAGTCTCAAAAATGAGATAGACACGAAGTGCAAAATGGCTAAGCGGGAATGGCCAGAGGACAAATGCAAAGATGTAGAAACACATAACACTAGAGGTAAGATAGATGCTGCCTACAGGAAAATTAAAGAGATCTTGTGAGAAAAGAGAACCACCTGTATGGATATTAAGAACTCAGATGGAAAACCACTTTTAAGCAAAGAAAGCAAAGCAGAGCGGTGGAAGGAGTATGTGGAGGGTCTATACAAGGGCAATTTACTTGAGGGCAATATTATGGAAAAGGAAGAGGACATAGATGAAGATGAGATGGGAGATATGATACTACGTGAAAGATTCGACAAAGCTATGAACGATCTAAGTTGAAGCAAGGCCCCGGGAGTGGACAATATTCCGTTAGAACTACTGATTCTGAAAGACCTAATTCGAAACAAGGCTCCAGAAGTAGACAACATTCCGGTAGAACTATTGATAGCCTTGGGAGAGCCAGCCACGGCATAACACTTACCTCTGGTGAGGGAGATGTAGGAGACCGGAGAAATACCCTCTGACTTCAAGAAGAATATAATAATACCAATTCCAAAGAAAGAAGATGCTGACAGGCATGGAAATTACCGAAATATCAGTTTAATAGGTCACAGTAGCAAAATACCAACACGAAATATTTTTACAGACGATTGCAAAAAATTGGTAGAAGACGATCTCGAAGAAGATTAGTTTGGATTCCGTAGAAATGCAGGAACACACGAGGACGTATCTTACATCGTACGTTAACAAAAGACAAACCTACTTTTATAGCATTTGTAGACTTAGAGAAAACTTTTGACAAAGTTGACTGGAATATTGCCTTTCAAATTCTGAAGGTGACAGGGATAAAATACAGGGAACGAAAGGCTGTTTACAATCTGTACAGAAACCAGATAGCAATTATAAGAGTCGAGGGGCACGAATAAGAAGCATTGTTTGAGAAGGGACTGAGACAGAGCTGTAGACTTTCCCCGATGTTTGCAATCTGTGTACTGAGCAAACAGTAAAGGAAACACAAGAAAAATTTAGAGTAGGACGAAATGAAAACCTCGAGGTTTGCAAATGACATTGTAATTCTGTCAGATCCAGCAAAGTACTTGGAAGATCAGTTGAACGGAATGGACAGTGTCTTAAAGGAGGATAGAAGATGAACATAAACAAAAGCAAAACAAATATAATTGAAGGTACTCGAACAGAATCAGGTGATGCTGAGGGAATTAGATTGGGATATGAGACACTTAAAGTAATAGATGAGTTTGTGATTTGGGCAACAAAGTAACTGATGATGGTCGAAGCAGAGAAGATATAAAATATAAACTGGCTATGGCAAGGAAACCGTTTCGGAAGAAGAAAAGTTTCTTAACAGAGACTATAGATTTGTCACAAAGTCTTTTCTGAAAGTATTTGTATGGAGAGTAGCGTTATATGGAAGTGAGACATGGACGACAAAAAGCTTAGACAAGAAGAGATCAGAAGCTTTTGAAATGTGGTGCCTCAGAAGAATGCTGATGATTAGATGGGTAGACCACCTAAATTACGAGGACCTATTGAATAGAATTGGGGAGATGAGAAATTTGCAGCACAACTTGACTAGAAGAAGAATTCGGTTGGTTGGACACGTTCTGGGGTATCAGGGGAACACCAACTGGAGGGAAGAGTGGAGGGTAAAAATGGTAGAGGGAGGCCAAGTAATGAGTTTACTAAGTAGACTCAGAATGATGCAGGTTGCAGTAGTTACTCGGAGGTCAAGAGGCTTGTACAGGAGATATTAGCATGGAGAGCTGCATCAAACCAGTCTTTGGACTGAAGACCACAATAACAACAACAACAATTTTCCCGTCCGATATAGCGTTGTAAAATTCCACACTCTTGCTCGTAGAACAGCAGTTTTGTTCCTCCTGATGACGACAACCTCCTGAATACCATTAATCCATATGGGAAACTATTTTACCTCTGGAGTATATTACCCAAGAGGATACCATCGTCATTTCACCATACAGTAGAGTTGCACGTCATCGCGTAAAATAATGGCTGTAACTTCCCCTTGATTTCCATCATTCGCAGTACGAACATACGAAGGCCATTTTAGTTGATGTTGTACGGCCAGATCAGTCAATCATCTAGATTGTAGCCGCTGCAACTACTAAAAAATCCGTTGCCGCTCTTCGGCAAGAACTGCGGTCTGGCCTCTCAACAGATACCCCGCCGTTGTGGTTGCACCTACGTTACGGCTATTTGTATTGCTGAGGCATATATATATATATATATATATATATATATATATATATATATATTGATCCATGCAGATCAACCGCTTTCGTTACTGGTACTTCAAATTGTCAGCGTCGTAATTACTGAATCCCAAGGGGCCTCGTGGATTACCTCAACACACACATTCTTCATCCATTCAAATTTATTATCAAACCGCCCAGCACACCATGTTTTAGTAAACTTAGTTAATACTATTCCGGAAATTGTTTTGATTAAATATATGAAACAAGAACTATTAAAAAATTTTACAGGTGAAAGTGCGAAAACCATAACTTGTCACAATGTGGACTAGCCTATATATTAATTTGTTTCTTGTCACACTTCGAAAAAGTGATCCAAAGTTTTGACTAGTATTGTTACCAGCCACCATTAAAAGCATTGGTGTATCTCTCTAATGTAGTGCTTTTACATCCTTTTACTGGTCTCTGTGTCTTAATGTCTCTGTTCTCAACTGGTGTGCATGGCAGAGAACTTTCCACTGGATATTGAGAGCAGAAGCGTTTGGGCTGAGCTGTTTTCTTTACGGTACTATTCCTTATTCTGCAACCGACATTCCTTCGGAGCTCACTTGTAGTAGCAGCGAGACAACCTTAAAATCCTCAGCTGACGAAATATGAGCTGTGACCTGTATTTCCGACAGTTAAAAAGCACATGTCGGTTAAAACAAATAAAAATATCACCCTTTTGGATAAGTGTGCTATGAAATGCGCTATATGACAACACGTCATGGACCCACAAAAAGGCTCACCCTACCAGTATCCCGCTAGAACGTATAGAAACGGAGAGGCTCTTCAGACACTATGCTGGTCCAGTACTACGAAGAAAAGATAGTTCAAATTGACTACAATATCAGGAACATCATTGATGGTATATGTTCCCATTCCTTAGAATTATGTTTTTTTTTTGACTCTTTGCGTCCTACCACCTTACACATGACCCGCCATGACTTCCACAGGTGTGCCTCCTTCATCTCTTTATAGTACTTGCACCCAATGTCCTAGTTATTTACTAGATATTTCCGGTCTCTGTCTTACACTTTTCGCTTCGATATCTGACTTTAGTGCCAACAAAACCACTCATTGAATCTAAACACATGTTCATTTATTGTTTTGCACATATTTTTTCCTCGTTGAGTATGTCGAGTACTTTCTCATTCAAACGCTTCGCTTCATGTAACTTGACAAAATTTGTCACTTGCTCATCGAGAGATATCCACCTTTACCAAGCTTTTTTTTTTCCTGACAAGACTGTACTAATACTCTGGGGAGAAGATAGACCAAGCCAGGGGTTTTATTTCATTTATTCGTATGTACACTATTTTTAATTTCCTTTATGCTGTGTTCTTGAGTTCCTGCGTAGTTATCGTTGAATGCGTGTTTGGAAATAAAAGTAGCGTGCACACAGAGAAGGTGGCAGGCCGTAATAGCAAGCACGGAGCGAGAACGCTGGGTTGGAGTTTCAATGCCAATGAATTTTTCCCCATTCTACATTTTAAACGAGGGCAGTTCCCTAGTTGATGTCGTTTTAGACACGACAGAGAAGGGTACACGCCGTGAGAAGGACAGAGAAAGCGAAGCCTGATATGAGAGAGTGGTTGGACTATAAAAGCAATCAAGCTCTCCCAACACCCCTTTTACTTTTTTTAAAGTAAGGGACCGTTCTCTAGTCAGCCTCGTCTAGACGCATCAGGGAAGACACCAGAGCACTAGATTGATACAGATAGCAAGGCATGAAGAAGGAGAGTGGTGACCTCAAATCCAACGAGTCTCTCCCCCACTTTTTAAGGTGGGGGGGGGGGGTGGGGGGAGGGCGTTCTCTGGATAGCGTGGCAGTAGGTACGACAAGGAGGGAGACTGGCTCAGACAAGGATGAGAAAGTGATAACGGGAATGAAAGCTTTCGGTTGCTCAATTTTAAGTGGGTATGTAATTGATTTTAGTCCAAAAAATCAGTTTTTCAGCAATATTATTTTCTTCATCTACACGATTTAATCTATGTTGTGAGTGAATTTTATCGTGATATCAGCTTTATAAATACCTTTAAATTGTTAAACTGGCTAACTATGCACTGGCGGCCACTCTCACCTTTTCTGACTTTTGGGAAACTGTTTGCTTCAGCGGAATTTTTTTCATTGTGCAGGCTTTTTCCTTTTGATATATTTGGCTGGCATCTAGTTATTTGCTGAGGAAGTGTGTTTACGGAAAGACACAAAATGCAAATGAAAACCTCAGTAATTTAATTTGGATTAGATGTTCAAAAAGGATACTCTGTGGATTTTAAGTACTTAAAATAGGTACCATGATGCAGTTTTATGTTACTATAATAGAAATAATGGCATAATTGATGTGCTGAAGAGAGGTGGCATAGATCCTGCTGTGTTTACAACAAAAGCATTTTAGACCATCGACAAGAGCAGAGTGAAGAAAGCTAACACATCAGTGTCTTACCTGCAAATACAGGCCAGGAACATTCGAAGAGCAGAGAAGAGAAACCTGGAGGATGAGGCGTATCAGTAAGGAGGATTTTGAAATTGAGGTAAGGTTATTACATGTAGAAGTATGAGAAGAAAGTCTTTGAACCTGCAATTACATTCTGATTTTTAGATGACTGTATATAGAAAAAAACTTAATTTTTGATGTGCAACATTTCTCTTCATGATACAACTTGTAACATAAATAAATAACTGCAGTTCAGTTGCTTTATAACGTCCTCAGAACACTGGAATAAAGTTTTCAGGTTAATTGCGTGATTAGAATTTGAGTTACATCGTTTTATAGAAAGGACAATAAAAAAATTCTAAATTCAAATCTCTGGCAAAATTTAATCCTACATATTTTATTACATTTTTCCGTTAAAACACCAATATTTTGCTTTACACACGCTAAAGTTTAGATTTGTACATTAATGAATATGGCTGTAATAATTTTTTTAAGTAAATGTGTACGTTTTTCGACACATCCCCCTTAAATTCAACGAATCTTCCCCCCTTCCCTCCTCCAGCCCCACACTCCTAATCTTACAGACAGAGGAGTCATATTACTAGGAGTTGTGCCTTCGAATCACTTCGAGCTCAACTGGGTAAGTTACTGGACTTGCTAGTCAGAGCATTTCTGTCCGGTCTTGAGAAGCTGGTGAGAGAATGAGTTAGTTTTATGAATTACCGTTTCCAGACCCGTTTACTTTAAATCAGTTACGACAGGGGCGCATTTAGTGTTGTTAACAGGTTCCACGGCGAATTTTCGATATAATAAGAGTTTAGTAGGCCCTTAGCTCTCCATTAGGCAGACCTACTTGGCTACTCTGTCACCAGTGTTTTACAGTAGTGAAAAGTAATTAATAGGAGGGTATACTTTCCATGAGTGTCGGTGAAGAATGCGAGAGAGTAACATTTTATCAATTATTATCAGATTTATTACCGTTCTCATCTCGTGGTCTCTGGGTGTTTGTGTTGTTGTCGTCATTTCATCATCGTCATTCGTGAAATGGGCTAGATTGGATTGTGTAAAAATTGGACTGTATAAAAATTGGGAGTTTGTACGGACGGTGATGACCACGCAGTTAAGTGCTCCACAAACCAAACATCACATTTCTTCCCCAAGTGAGTGCCTCTTTGAATGTTAATGAATCCAGTTTACAGAATAACTCGTTATTGCTCTGTTTGTGACTGTTCCTCGATAAAAAACGTAGAGAAGCCAGAGGGTATTGGGGCGAAACAAACGCTGTATCGTTAGAGAGATACAGAGGCGAGTGTGTGTGCCGAGACTTACCCCAGTACACTACGACTAGCGCCACGTCATCAAACGCGTCTGTGCATAGCACACAATTATTGCACCATAGTTTAAGAATGAGATTAAAAATTAAATTTGCTTTTCCAAACTATGTCAGCATGTGATTTAGTATATTGATGTTTAAATTGTTAAATATCAGATTGATCAGATGAATACGTGTCCCAAAATACATCGTCTTAAGAAAAAAAATAAGTGGCGCCAAATAATAAATGTATAAAGCGAAAAATCGGTCAGAATGTGAAAATGTATGTCAAAATTAACTGTTAGAAGCTGCAACTTGATCGGAACAATATTTTGCTCAATGTCGTCGATTTTACAAAATAATTAAAGGTGCTAAAGATTAGACTTAGAAATATGAAAATTGGTGTGAAGCTTCAGTTCAATATAAAAGCAGTAACTATGAGACCCCATTAAGCTACCTCTAATAGTTATCGAGTAAGTTATTGAAAACTAAAGCTTTAATGAAAACTCCCTTTTATTTGTAGTTAATTAAGAATCATTTATATTAATAATAGAAAGTTATGATTATAGTACCTCATGATATCCATTAAATAATAAAGATGCAAGACTTTGTTATAAGTAACAATCAATACAAAGTTGTAGTTCAGATGCCACGTTCTACTGTCAGTTCCGTTATAAAAGTTCTATACAGCGAAGTTTAAATGCAGGCGAGCTAAAGCTTATTTCTCTGATTAAAGCCTACTTATCTCCATTCATAAAAAATTAGGAGGATTCTAAAATGATTCATGACAGCGTGATAAAATAGCGTGTCCGAGAAAGTGGCGATTTAGATGCTCTTCTTGGTCATAGAGTGGATGACTGCAGCTGTTTCCGTCGGCTGTCCGCTGCACCCCTGTTTCCCTTTTCCGCGTCAGAAGAATGACCATAAAGTATGTATTGGTAAAATACTAGTGATATCGTGTTGGTGAAAGGTCGATGATTAGAATCCATTAATGCCTGAAAATAATCGGCTCCATTTGCTGCAAATTAAAGATATTAAGTTTTCAAAAGCAGTAGCATCGAAAAATAATTCGTGGAACCACATGAAATTAGAGGATCACTTAATGAGCACTGATCGATACCGAACCAAGTGTACAAGGCATTGTTAGCAGCCCCTTGTCTGATGATTTCTTGGCAGTCCTACAAAACTAGTGGCTTCTGTTTATTTGAATGTTAACTAAATATTGTTTTAGAGTGGAGTTTTTCGTGGCGACTGTTTTGAATAGAAATATCCGCAACAAATTTGTTTGTATGCTAAACCTCTGAATCGTTCTCACAGTGGTCATCGACCGTGTGATTCTTTCAAGCTTAGTTGGCTAAATAATGTTTTGGAGACGTCACGATGTCATAGAATGCCTATATGCCACCAGAGATTACACAGATGTCTGCCGGCCGCTGTGGCCGAGCGGTCCTAGGCGCTTCAGTCTGGAACCTCGCGACCGCTACGGTCGCAGGTTCGAATCCTGCCTCGGTCATGGATGTGTGTGATGTCCTTAGGTTAGCTATGTTTAAGTTGTTCTAAGTTCTAGGGGACTGATGACCTCAAATGTTAAGTCCCATAATGCTCAGAGACATTTGAACCATTTTTTGCAGATGTCTGTGGCGGAGAATCTTTAGAAGCCATCGTGATCCATTAATTGGTACGCAACTTGGGTAATATTTTTTCTCCTTTTTGTGCCTTTCAGTACTGACCGCCTGTGTAACCATGCCCCATTATGAGCACAGCCACATTGAATATCGTGATTTTTACAAAACTGCTGCTGCCGAACACAGCGTCATAAACAAACATATCGTTACAGTTGATAAAGTGAAAATAGTATCCCATGCGCCTGTCTATTGGTATTCTGTCGTTAAGAAAGACTTCTAGATCAGAATGTTCAACTACTACTTTATCGACGTCAGCGGCTGTAACCATAATGGGCCACGGAAGAGAGCACTCGATGCTGAATGGATATACTGAAATAGGCTAAATTGACTTCTGTCAGAATTTGCGTCGCTATTAATGATCCTCCATCACAGACATCGGTGTAATGTATGGTGTGACACTGTAATCCATGACTCCGTGAAAAACTATATGCGATAGCACCACATGACCCATTAGTACGAGAGCTACCCCCACCCCCCACCACCCACCCCCTTTTAGAGATATTCGTTGAAAGCTTGAGGTGACAAATAAATCAGATGCTACTAGAGAACCAAGAAACATTTATCAATTAATATTATTTACAATATCTGTTGTATTTCTGTCTGGCATTTAAGGGAATTTTACCAACAAAAGCATTTCGCTTTTACCTCCAAAGCATCGCCAGCGGTCTTTTCATACGTAGTGACGATCTAAATTTTCCTGTTTATAACATGGAAAACATTTTTCCTCACGAATGTGGTGCATAATTAACTTACGTGGGTTAATACTCCTTTTTCTATGTTGTGATGTCCGTGGCTTTTCCATTCGTTGTTAGCAGACGCATACATCAAGAAAACTTATTTGCACTTTCACACTTCCGGACATTTTGGCTTTTAGGGACGCACTTTTTTATGTTGTATTCCCATTTGCTGCCCTTCACTTTCGTAGATTTTTACGAAATATGTCTTCATAGAAACTGTACAGTGGTTTCACCTGTTTTGCAATAAGCACCATTCTTTATTGTGTTTATCTGGGTTGTAGTTACTGCCAATTTCGCGAAATCTGTGTTTTGAAGTACAGCCTTGTGTGTGCGTCTGCGTGTGTGTGTGGGGTGGGGGGGAGGAGGGGGAGTTCAACAACAGAACAGAACGCTACCTACTATCAGCAAGAGGGGGGGGGGGTAAGTCTATACTGTGACGAAAGCTGTTTGGGCTGTTTGGGGCACACTCAGCTAAGTAGGTAGGTGGTTATCGTGGTTCTCTTTGCTGCCCAACCGCCCCAGGTTTGAAAAGCGAGAGCGGTTGCAGTAACTCTTGTGTGGGGCACTCTGTCTTCGAGACTTGGTAAGAAGAGGTGTCTGCCTCGGGAAACCTGCGGATTGGGGTATCTGAAAATATGTAGAGTGAAGTTTTCAGTTAATAATCTTTATTTCTGTGTTTTCGATATTAGGGGGAAATCACGTGAGTCACTGCAGGGATTATGTTACTATGCTTTTTGTCATAAACAATTAGAGTGTGAGTTGGTTGAAACCACGTGGAATGCAGTAGAACCAAAGCGTCGTTCTCACATACGGCTTCTAAAGTGGAGTAGAGTTCGACGTATAACGTTGGGAAGTATAATTGCTTTAAACATAGTGGCGATATCTTTTATTTTTCATTATTTTTGGTGAGTTGAAGGCTGGTATTTTTTTCGCCCACAACTCCACATGATTGGTGGTAGGAATCAAGTGCATTCGTTTATCAACTTTCTGGAAATACCTGCATCTTCAGCTTTTAGACTTATGTGTAGGGATCTCTAAATGTTAGATCAGGATATCTCTTGGTGTCCACAGTTACAATGTTCAATCTCATATTACTTTGTCCACAGAGATGCATTCCTTGTTAGCCACTGAATGGATCTGATTTTGCAGAATGTAACGAACACCTAAATGTGTAGGTTATTTTTATTGATTTATGCCCTATGTAATTCAACGTATTTTTGCGGTGTGCTGTGTGCTAAGGTTTGAGCCAGGGCTTCTTTGTTGAGTATGCAGTACCCTCGGTAGCAGTTTTATAAGTAGTGGTGAATCACTTTCGTTTGTAATTCTTTGATGAATCAAAGGGCGTATGATTGCTAAGTTTTCTTTCATATACACCATGTTTCTTTTGTGTACATATCTACATCTTCTCCATATGACAATCTGCGATAGCGTGCATTGCCGTTATTGCTCTTCTTAATACCTTGATGAATTAAAATTTTGCTGAGATAGGGACCATGCATTAATATTTACATCTACATCTACATGGTTATTTTGCAATTCACACTTAAGTGCCTGGCAGAGAGTTCATCGAACCATTTAGATTATGTTGCAGTGGTTTCTTTCAACATAATTTACTCACATAAACTATACTTCGGCAATAAAGCATTTCAACTGTGAGTCCAAGAGACAACGCCGTCTTATGTGTTATGATCCCATCCAATTCTTAATGCATTAATAAAGTAATAAGATAGATTGCTGTGGATAATAGTACGTGTCGTACTCCAATTTTTTTGCTCTGTGATCCGAGTAAGATACAATTTTCCATTGTACCTTATGAGAAATTTTGTCAGAGTGAAATCAGCATAGGGTCTAGGTTCCCTCACCCATCTATACATAACGCAGGAACTTTTTATATCTATCACAGTAAGAGAATTTAGCTTTCACTTTCCCGTCATCAACAAAAACTAGGTTCTTCTACTGTCCACACATTTTTCACAGCGGTGTTCAATAACTAAAGCAACCCTTTTTTTCTGAAAGCAGGTAGATTTTAACCAGGATTCCAATACACTGCATTACTCTCCAATCTTTTGGCTGTAAAATCTTATTTCTCAGCATAATTTCCGTTCAATGCGACGGCCTTGCGCCCCCTTACAGGGAGGGCCTGTACGCCAGCATTGTACCACTGTGCTGGTCGACGTAGGCGCCAGCGTCTTAATGCATCAATAACCGCCCCATCATCCACGTACTGCTCCCGCGGAGAACATCCGTCATTGGACCAAACAGATAGAAGTCGGAACCGCGAGACCGAAGCTGTAAGGTGAATGAGGAAGAACTGTCCTCTGAAGTTTTATGGGTGCCTCTAGAGGGCGCAGACTTGTGTGAGTCCCTTTGTGCAACGAGATCTTTCTTGTGATCCGTATATGTCCTCGAATGAGTGTGTCCGCTCGTTCCAACACTGCAACAGTCGCAGCTGTATGCTGCCGGCCAGCAATCGGAGTCAGACATGTTTGCGGGACCATGTCCAGAGGATGACAGCGGCCTCACCCAAGGACTCACAGTGCTATCGTTCACTGCCAGTTCTCCGCGGACATTGTGCAAGAGACTCTGGATTTCTGCGATGCTCTTCCGCCAAAATAAACGCAGTGACAGCTCTCTGTTTGGGAGTCATCTCCGTCACAGACGCCTTTTCGAAGCCGCCGCCACCACCTAACGGAATTTCATGAAGCTGCAGGGACTTAAGTGGGAATATTCTACGATATCCCGCAACTAACTCCGCAGTTTTCAAAAATGGCTCTGAGCACTATGGGACTTAACATCTGAGGTCATCAGTCCCCTAGAAATTAGAACTACTTAAACCTAACTAATCTAAGGACATCAAACAAATCCATGCCTGAGGCAGGATTCGAACTTGCGACTGTAGCGGTTCCAGGCTGAAGCACCTAGAACCGCTCGGCCACATCGTACGGCTCCGCATTTTTCAACCGAAAATGGCCGAGAAAGAAAATATGACGTCTAACATATTGAAAGCCCCTCAGAGACTGGGAGCTCTGTTGGAAGATATACCCTTTTATTAGTTTAGATGTTCTTTAAGGAGCTAAATTTGTTAGTAGTGGCTCACATCCGATTTGCTAACATCTGACTTCGCCCATAAGTAATTTTTTCCGAAGTGTCGAGAACCACTGTTACGGAAAAAATGCTACAGTGTGAACAGGTGTGGTGGGCGCCTACTCACCCTAGCAGCAGCGAGCAGATGCCCAGGTTGGTGAGGAAGCCCTGCGCGAGGCTGGCGCCGCGGCCGCTCAGGCAGAAGCAGCGGTTCTCGCCGCGGCCGCTGGCGGCGCCACCACCGGCGCCGTCGCCGCGCCGCCGCTTGGACGCCTTTCCCGCGGCTGTCGCCGCCTGGACGCCGTTCTTGTGCTGGTGCGCCGGGTACGGCTCGTACGGGTAGGGCCGGCCGCCAGGCTTGTCCATGCTGCGGCTCAGCACCTCGCGTCCTCGCCACTGTGGCGCCACGTGCCGCGCTCGCCCACGCTCCTACTGTGCATCCTACCGCGAGTCACACGCGCCGTCGCTGACGGAGTTCCAGTAAACTCGCTTGTATGCCAGCACCTCTCTGACGTTTCACATTATCCGCCTGCCAGAGCCAAACACACAACTACCTTCACAAAACACTGGCACTGAATGTTTCTGTTCGTATTGTCCCACTACATCCAGATGTCCACTGACTACTTCAATACAAAAATCTCAAATGACTCTTGCACAAAGACTTTCTTAGTGGGTATCGCAGATATGAAAGTGTATTCGGCCGTTCAGTCACAGTAGTGCCGTAATTTCACGTACACCAACGGTACTAGTGGCGCTTACAATTGCATTAAGGAAATCCCATCGAAGTCTGTTTCATTACTGTACACCAATTCAAACCTAATACATAACCAAATTTTGTCTCCTAGTTTATTCACAAGATCTTCACAACAAATTACTCAACGAAAGGCAACTATAGACATCGCACCGCATGTGAATTTTTCATAAACGACTTCATATGGATCATTAGAGGGATTCTGACCTTGAAAGGTTACATGGCTAGATGCTGCTTCACATTTTGAACAGTACGTGTTCACGTTTCAACGTTGAGAGCTATGGAATTGTGATATGCATACCTCGGAAGAAAAGTCACTTTACATATTGTTCTGCACATCTTGGCGATGAAATCAACAGACTCAATAGCACGTAACTGATCTTTATTCAGAAAAGCTCTGTTTCACACTTGGGCTACAATACGGAACGTATTTTTTATCCTGCATTTATCCACAGTGATATTATCTCTTGTGTTGAGTTTTTAAGCGGCAGTGACGAGGTGCTTGTAACGAACTATTCACCACGTTTTCTAAATCTGCTTAATTCTTCTTCTTTATTCCATTTCTGCGATCTGAAACAGAAAGAGAAATCGACATTGGTCACATGATAAATCGATAACATTTCACTTACATTAAAGAAAAAAATGTTTTCAGTATTGTTAGAGGAAGAAAAAAAAGTTATTGGCAATTTCTCTGCCTCTAAAATAGTAATTTCTGTGACCGGTGTCTGCATCTCTAACTCGAATTAAAGCATGTCACAATTACGCCGGAATTTTAGCGAAGTGAATCAATTTATGAGAATATTTTATATTTCTGTCAAAAAATAGTAATCTTTTATCCCATGTGGGCATCTATATCGTTCTGTTAGTGCTAGTCTGCGGATTCAGCACAAAAGACAATTCTGCTCCAGGCAATGAGATTCCAGACCGTAAACGTGTCTAGAGTCGCCCCTGCATAGCCAAATAACTGCTTGCATAAGGGACAATGTTGTACCAACGCGTTATTGATTCACTCAGTTTGTGAAGTTCTTTTTCTTTAACCAATCAACCATTTCATTCTGAAACTGTAATCTTCTGTTTGTCTGTACATGTACAACATATCTATCGATTTCTGTTTTATTAGGACTTTACCTTCACGGTGCGCGAATTTATTTGTCTCATAGTGCATAAGACATTTCTCGAGAGTTTATGGCTGACCGGAAAAGTACGTAAGCGTGATGAAATAACGTTGCCTATCCTGCATGCCTTTATCGACAGTCTCTCATTTGGCGACCACATGACACTATTGTAAGGAGTGTTGGCTCAGGTACCGTGGTGTGTCTTATCATGCAGCATTGACGCCGCGGCTGCAGAACACAGTTTACACAGTTTTGTCGAAGAAATTGAAATTCTCGAGATGGTAGTTGTGTGTTTCACATCAGAGCTGACGGTTCAATATTGGTGATTTATGTGACGGTATTAATTTATAGAGGCTTACAGAAATGTTTGTCAATGGAATTGTGACCATGTGAACGAAACTAAGAACTTGACTAACTTACGTTATTGCCTCAAAATTACATTCTTCTCTGTCGTTCATTTCAGAATAAACAGGTAAGAAAAAACTCAGTACTTCAAGCGGTAATTGGCTTATATTTAGTATTTCATTACTATAACAGCTAAACTTGAGTTTCATAAACTAAGGAAATCTTTCAAGTGGTCTCATTCATACATACGTGTTCTTCAATTTACTTTAACTTGAAAAACATAATCAGTTAACCCAGGTAGAAACCAACGATAACGTCTGAACTGAATTACACCAAGAATCTGTTAAGACACTACACGAAAGAAAACAGCACAGGTTAATGATTAAAAATACAATTTAATTTGTACAATATATATATATATATATATATATATATATATATATATATATATATATATATATATATATATATAAGTGCCAACAAATGTACTATAACTCACAAATGATTTGTAAAATTGTGGATCCCTCCTAGAAGTTGATATCTCTTATTATTCTGTGGGGGTGAATAATATCACTAATGCAAGAGGGTGTGTAATATCACTAATGCGTCAGGCTCTTACAGAATAAGAATAATTTACGTCATTTATGCAGAATTTTAACTGATTCCTCTGCTGTTTGTAGGTAGAACAACGTTATAATATATGAAAAGCACTACATTTCTTATGTTCTAGGGGATTAATTTATAGCGTTAACCGGTTTCCGGCATACAAGGCCATCAGAATTATTACTGACTGTTGTTGCCAAACAATTTACAGTGCCTGCAATATACATATAGTAAATCATATCTTTGACAATTTTACTTAAATAATTGGGTTTTGTTTATTAATGCAAACTGTTAGGTAGGCTCTGTTCTCCTGTTTAATGTTTCTCCAACTTTTCTTCGTTTATATTTATTTATTGTTCCACTTTTTATCTTTTAAATTGCACCACCACCACACTGACGTTTACTGTGTATTTGTGCCTCCGTGTAGATGTATAACATCTATTTCAACGTTGTTTACAAACTTTGTAACTTCTTTTGCGACAATAGTCAGTTAAAGCCTGATAATGTTCTCGTAAGCCAAAAATCGGTTACTACAATAAACCGTTCTTGTAGAACATAGGCAATATACTGTTTTCCTTTTATTACGCGAAATTTCTCTGCGATTGAAAATGGAAAGCAATTTTGCTCCGCAAATTACTCACGGCGTAACAAAATGAATAGCACCAATAACATTCTTTGCTCGTGTATACTAGAACCACATAGAGCATAAAAACTTATCAGCTACGATAGACACAGATTTAAAACTGCGTTGGTCATTTCTGGCAAATAACTGTTTGAGTACAGGAAGAAACTATGCTATTTAAACTTATAGCAATGTGATATTTTTTTTTTAATTTTGTGGAGTGATTAGTATAAAAGTAACACGTAGTTTTCATTTTTACCGGACAATTTAATTGTATTTAAGATATACAATGACATATATAGAATTAATTCATATCTGAGTGGGGTGTTCTGTATCGATAGAAAAATGAATAAAGACCTATGTTGGAATGGTGAAGGCATGAAACCAATTTGGTAAGACATGACCATTCTGGTGGTACAAAACGAATGTGTTCATGAATTCCCGACACCAGAATATAGATTCCTTGAAGAAATATTTCTTGCACTTAATGAGGAACATATATTTCCCATAATGACAAGGGGCGAGCATTTTTTACACCAGTATTATGTTTTGTTGGAGAGATGGCGATCTTATACACTTCTCTCAGCAATTACCAGCGTGGTCGAGCAGTTTATACTCTAAACTGAAAGATATGGATGAGATATTCTCGATATTTGTCAGATGTAATGTGGACAAATCTTGTACATAATACTCAAAATGCAATGTTAATAACACGTTCTTAGCAGTAGCCTAACTTGGATATACTATTTTCAAATTAATTTCTGTTCAGATTGTATCTGTGATTTCTATTAGGTTACCACACCACGATAAATACTACAGAAACGTTGAAACTAGTACCAGACATGGTTACCTACTGTGATAAATGGGGGGGTTGGGTTATTTGGCGAAGGAGACGAGACAGCGAGGTCATCAGTCTCATTGGATTAGGGAAGGAGAGGGAAGGAAGTCGGCAGTGCTCTTTCAAAGGAACCATCTCGGATTTTTCGTGGAACAATTTAGGGAAATCACGGAAAACCTAAATCAGAATGGCCGGGCACGGGATTGAACGGTAGTCCTCCCGAATGCGAGTCGAGTGTGTAGCCACTGCGCCACCTCGTTCGGTCTACAGTAAGGCACCTAACATTGATAGACGATATTATGAAGCACACTCAGAATGGTCTTCGTGTAGACTGAAGCACCTGCCTCACCTCAGGCAAAACGACATGTAGAAAGGACAAGCTGAAGTCAGTGTGGACTAAAATGAACTTACATTGAAATGATGTAGGCTCAATAACAGCTCTGACCAGTACACAGTTTTATAACGCAAGGACGGTCGCTTTTGTATCGGGACATGTACTACTTCTTTCACTTCGCGTGTTTTCCAGTTTCGAGGGTTTCACAGAAATGCTTCTAAATATTTAAATTATGTGACACGCTCTAGAGGCATAACACCAGTCGGTTTCTTCAGCTGTTCAGGCCAATATCTAACATTTGTCAGCGTTTGAAGACACAACTCAGAGAACACATGAAGGGGTGGACAAAAATGTGCTAACACAGCGAAAAATTCATGTTGAACATAAATGAAGGTGCTAGCTAAGCCTGCAGGTTGGGCCGGACAGTGAACGAGATGTGTGCAATTTTATCAAGTCGTTTCATCACTCAGTCATGGACAGAACAGTATTATCTGTAGTTGTGAGTGCATTCCGTCGTAGTGAAGTGAATTCCAAAGCGAGGAAACGGCTGGTGCTCATATTGTGGTTGCTTTCGTAACGAATGGAACGGAAGTGTTTGGTGTTTTAAGAGGCACCCACCGTATTTAAGAGATATACCGCATATAGCAAAAGCAAACAAAACATCACCCGCTAAGTTACAACGCGGAGGAACTTTGTATTGAGTGATGGTGACATAATGTCAATGAAGAGGATTGTGATGAGACATAAGAGGAGGGGAGCTGCAAAAGTCGCCTACCGAACGAATGTTTAAATGGCAGTCACTCTCACCACCAAAGGAACACGAAATGCGCTCCATAAGCTGAGAATTGCAGGTAACACTGGGATTCTCAAACCACTCATCAGTGCTGCAAATGCCCGAAACAGGAAAAAGCGCTACCCAATCACAAAGCCTGGAATATAGAGAATTGGTCTAATTGTTCTTGTTTCACACTGTTTTAAACTTCTGCCATAGTTTGTATCCCGAGAGTGAAACATGGTGGGAGGAGGGAGGTCTAAGGCGCTGCAGTCACGGACTGTGCGGCTGGTCCCGGCGGAGGTTCGAGTCCTCCCTCGGGCATGGGTGTGTGTGTTTGTCCTTAGGATAATTTAGGTTCAGTAGTGTGTAAGCTTAGGGACTGATGACCATAGCAGTTAAGTCCCATAAGATTTCTCACACATTTGGACATTTTTTGGAGGAGGGAGAGGTTCGGTGATGATTTGGACAGCCACATCGTGGTATTCCACGGGTCCCACGGTTACGTGCAACGTCACATTACTGCCAAGAATTATGTGGCCATTTAGGCAGATCAGTTCCATCCAGTCGTACAATGTTTGCTCCCTAGTGGTGACGCTGTGTTCCAAGACGGCAGCTTTTCTGTTCATGCAGTTCGCATCGTTCAGGACTGGATTTGTGAGCACAACGATAAACTGTCGTGTCTACTATGGCCACCGCAAACCCAGATGTCAATACTACTGAGCCTTTGTGCTCTATCTTGGATCGCTATCCATCATTGTTACCTCACCTTGCCACTATTTTTCAGAGCGAATGATGTAATATTCTCTTGGAAACCACACAGGAATAGTATCTACCCATTCCGAGACGACAGAAAGCTTTTAGAATGCCAAAGTTTTTCCTACGCCGTACTGGGCATAACAACGTGTTTCAGTTATTTCGATATTTTGGCCGTGCCCTGTACAAGAAGTAGACTGTTTTCCACCATAGCAGGTACCAGCGTCACTTATTGTCCGCAAAGAATCGCTGTGAGGTAAGAAACACCGACCTATAAAAAGGGTTAGGGTGGGGATGGAAAAGAAGTGTAGCCCAAGATGCGCGAACAGTTTTACTTTATTCGTCTATTGTTTGAGAATGATAGCACTTAGTGACTTCTAACCTACTTAACACTTAATGTCAAACAGTTCTGTAACTTATTGTGGCTGAAAACACCTCGGAATGGTGAATGGAGGAAAAAACTTACGTTTACTAGATTTACGCTGTATATGCAGTATGACGTGTTAATTTATTGCTTCTCTACTATTATTCGTTCACGCCACACACTTTACAGACCGTATTAACATAGACCACTAAATGAATCTACAAAGTTCATTATTGTACGACACTTAGTTTAGAGCATATGACAAAATAAACACTTCATGCATCACGTTTAAATTTATTACTTCTTTGCCACTAACTCTACTCGAAACACATTTCGCAGATAGTACGCGTTTATGCTGCTGAATGAATCTACAAAATTTTATCGTTGTACGAAACATAGTTTAGGAGGTATGACGAGGATAAAAACGTCCTCCTGAACCTCTATGTCGATTTCACACAAATCTGGTACAAATATTATAAAAGGAAATCAATAAGGTTCCTATTCGAAGGACTTGCTGCAGCGTATATTCGAAGCAGCGGAACTACGATGCAGGTTTATAAGCACCAATTTATCGGACAGTTATTAATGTGGCATTCGTGCCTTACCGAACTGCGTGCGATAAATGCGGAAACGTAAACTACGGCTACAGTATTACCACATGCGTCAAAATAGGACAAACATGCGCTTGTTATTTTCTTCTCTCCGAAGGGGAACACCGGTAGACAACCATCGGAAAGTGAAGAATGTGTACGAAGCAGTTTCTCTGTCGAAAACCTTCAAAACTGCGATATGTAATGCTTCTCCTTCATGAAAACGCACGTCTCCATATCGCAAATATTGAAACGCACTAGTAACGCCAAGTCACGTGGGAGACACCCCAGCACCCGCCCTATAGCCCTGAGCTCTCCCTTTGTGAATATCACGCCTTTGGTCCCGTCAAAAACCTTTCGACTAATCGTATCGGTCGGGGACGTGCAGCACGCAATTACGGACCTCTCCACGCAACAGGACGCTATGTTTTACGAAACTCTCACAGAAATTTTGTCTGATTTGAATAAGACTCTGGACTGGACTCCCCTCAAACGGAAACTTTTGTTCACCCCTCATTCTTACTATCTCTAAGGAAATATTACATCGCTAAGAACCAGTAACATCTCACTAGAGTGGTGGTGATAACGTGGAGAGGGACTGTGAAATGAAGAGATGGGACAGAGAGGGAGAGCAAGGCGGTAAACAAATACATGGGGATGGAGGAGATGAACTGAGAGTGGGGGAGGGGAAATGGACATAAAAAGCGAAGAGAAGATGACAGGGGGTGGAGGAGATGTACCGATAGAAAGGGAGAAGGCGATGGGCAGAGAGAAGAGGGGAGGAAGTGATGAACACAGGGGGAGAAGGACATAGAGAGTGTAAGGAGATGGTGGAAACGGACTTAGTGGGCGCAGGAGATTGACAGAACTGAATTATCAGATGAACAGAGGAGGAGGAGGAAACGGACGACAATGTGGAAAGAGGTAGTATGAGCAGGAGGAGTTGGACTGAGAGTGGGAATCTGGGTGTGGATTATTTGGGCAGAGGGCGAGAGGGAGCGGGTGAGGAGGAGGGAGCAGAGGAGACGGAAAAATGGAGGGGAAGGAGGAACTGGACGAATAGAACTGGAATAACAACATATCCGGGCAACGCAGGGTCCATAAAAATGTCTCAAATTGGTTACGTCCTTCATTTGCTTAGTCGAATGAATGTGAAATAATCACTCAGATTCAACGAAACAACTCGCCTCCTCTCGTGAGGTAGAGCTATGATATTTCGCAAAATGAATACTACGGACGAACAGAGAAACTCTTCATTCACATATGCGTATAAGAATATTGCTGGTATGCACTCGGGGCGAGTTACGCTGAATGACGACGTAGTACTAGTTTCAGGACAAACAGATACGAAGCAGAGATTAATAGGAGGTGTTGTGAGCAAATAAGCGCACCAAAGTGACCAGTAGCAGATCTCATGCTGATTCAGTATAAAACCGCGTCGAGCCTTGATAATGACCTTAAGTGAGGAAGAAGTGTGTCCAAGAGTCTCTTGTACATTTACATGACTTCTCTGCAATTAACACTTAAGTTATTATCAGAAGGATCATCGAACCACCTTGAGACTATTTCTCTACCGTTCCAGTATCTAACAACCAGCGAACACTTGAGCTCTCCTCGGGAACTCGAAATCCCGTCTTCTATTACACAAAAAGTGATTGTGTCGAAAACAAAAGAATAACATCCTACACGTGTTCTGTAAGTACTCTATCTAGTATATCTGTTGCACCTTCTAAGTGTTCCGCCAATAAAACGCAGTCTTCCCCACATGTTCAAGAGATCATTCCAATTTAAGATTTCCACGACCGCAATCCTTAGGTATTTAGTTGAATCGACAGACTTCAGATTTGTGTGATTTATCGTCTGACCAAGTTTAACGGAGTCCTTTTAGTAATAATGTTGATGATATCACACTTTTCTGTGTTTGTAGTCAACTATTAGTTTTCGTACTATATAGATATCCCGTGTAAATAATTTTGAAATTGGTTTTGATCTTGTGATGACTGTATTGATCGGTAAACGGCAGCATCATCTGCAAACAATCTAAGAGGCCTGCTAGATTATCCACTAAACAGTTCATATAAATCGTGACAGCAGAGATCCTATAACACTTTCTTTGGGAACGTCAGATGTTACTTCTGTTGTATGCTGTAACTTTACGTCAGTTTTTACGAACTGCGATCTTTCCGACAGGGAAGCGCGGATGCAGTAGCACAACTGACACAACATTCCACAGGCACGCAACTGAATTAAATGGAGCTTGTGAGGAACGGTGTCAAAAGCCTTTCCAAAATCCAGAAATATGGAATTTGAGATTCCATGTTGATAGCACTCATAAGTCTTCAGGAATGTTACAGCCGTCTGAAGTCACCAACTCACGACTAGGCCCGGCAGAGCTGGGACGTTCACTACTGTCTTTCGCCTGTTGATCTACATAGTTTTAGGCATTTTCTGTGAGCTTAAGATCGGGTGATATAGCGAGCTAGTCGAGTTACGATAGGATGCGTGAGTATTCATCAGAGCAGAACTGTTTGTACGTCGCCCTGTGAACACAGCTGTAGTCACATTGGAAGATGAGAGTGACCATAGCGTACTGATTTCGAAGTGGAGAAGTTGAAGGAATATGCTGTAGTTGTATCATTAATGAATGGCCCAAATGGTGGTACTAACAATTACCTCTAAATATCATAGAAACTTCTCCAGCTTAAACTTCGCCTTCCACCCGCTGTTGGTTAAACGCCTCACTGGAACGTCGGTGCAATCGACGCCCTGTCTCTTTTGTTTAAAAAAAGCAAAATCGCGACACTCTACACTATAGTGAGAAACTGTGTAATTTTTGTGTGGTTTGTGCCGTCCAAGACGTGCAGCTTCATGTGCCCATAAAAATCCTAATGTAAGCATTTCCCATTGCAAAGTTCACTCAAACGTAAGCTGACACCGACTTGCCTTCACTGAAAGCAGCAGTTACTGTATGGTTTGCAACCGATCTTTATTGACTGGGTGTTATACGGTGTCTCGTGCTCGTCAGTTAGGATCAGTTTAAGACCACTGTTGCTGCACCATGTTACATGGCTACGAGGGGTCCAACAGTTTTTTCTTTAGTTAATTAGTTAGTTCCATATTCCACAGATCATTTTGAACAATGGATAGTAAAAAAGATGTACAGTTATGAGTTAGTAATTCCTTCTCACCTCGTTTTACGTATTGCAGTAATAGAAATTCTTGTATGGAATAGAATGATTTGTCAAGGAGAAGCTTCCTCAAATTGTTTCCAAATTTTACTTTGCTGTCAGACATTTTGAATCACTGGGTAAATGATAAAAAATTTTTGTTTTAGCGTTGTGCACTCCTTTTGTGCTGGAAGACAACCTTAATGTGCAGTAATGAACGTCATTTTTTTCTCCTGATATTGTATTTACCTACATCATTGTTCCTTATGAACTGTCGTGGTTTATTTACAGCAAACTTCATGATGGAAGAAATACACCGTGAAGCGGTAGTCAGAATGCCAAACTCCTTGAACAGTTGTCTATAATTTATCCAGGGTGAGCACCACATATTACTCCTACAGAATGGTTTTGAGAAAGCCATTCTTCCTTAACGATGAGTGACCCTACAACATTATTTCTTACATCATTACAGTGGAAGTATGCAAAATAGTCAACTTACTGATTTTTCTCTTCCCGGGATATGCAATGATTCTAATAGCAAATGTGACTGGACTAAATGGTTTTAGAGTTCTAAAGTGTGCTTTTATCAGTTTATATACTCATCAATATAGACGCCTAATAATTTAGAAGTTTCTTCTCTATTTATTAGTTCCTCACAATTATCATTGGTGTAGTATCACTAGATAGGCAGAATTGATTGTGCTGTCTTTCTTTAAACTGAGGGTGACACCATACTTCGAAAAGCTATCACTCATACTTTTAATAACTTTCTTTACCATATCTTCTCTTTCTGTATGTATGCTTGGACTGATTACAATACTAGTGTCATCTGCAAAACTAAACAATTCCACTTGTTGTACAAGTATACTAGGCAGAAGATCGTTTACGTATATGAGGAACGGTAGTTGACCTAACATTGAGGCGTGGGGAACCCCATATGTGATTTCTCAATAGTCGGTGGAGCGCATTGGTTTAATTACTAAGTACAACTTCCTACAGTCATTTGATTAGATATGGCATTATGCGTTAGTCGGCTGTACCATAAATTCCAAAAACTTCAATTTACCTAGGAGAAAACTGTGATTCATACAGTCAACTGCCTCGTATAGGTCTCAGAAAGTAACATCCGGTGCTGTTTTATAATTTAATGTTACTAAAATCTGGTGAGTGAGCACGTAAATGTCCTGCCCAGCAGAGCACCAATTCTAAATCCCAAACTGTGATTTGCTGAAGATTTTGTTGTTGCTAACCTTATGTACTGGTCCACAATACATCACCTTCTGAAATTTTGGAAAAAGATTTCAGTAGATATTCCCTGTAGACACGTTGGATTGTGCGTGGTCATACATCAACAAATCGGGCAACTTTAATTATATTCTGGTCATGGGGATATCCCAACACGACAGCTGCTTTATCTGCTATTCGGTCTCGTCTTCCTGTACACCCATGTCACTGCACTAATTCAATGAAACCGACTGACACATACTCATCACATCACAGCCACGATTTACGTCAACGATGGACGTAAAAATGATTTACTGATACCAATTCTGTGCCGTCTGCAGCGCTCCAGTGAGACCAGTGCGCACCTTTAACATGCTGATTGGTATTTTGTTCGGTGTGTGTCAGTTTTTCACTTTTTTTTTTGTCTCATCTGTAGAGATGCCACAGTATGCAGTATGTACCTGAGACCACATATGTTGTGAATGCAGCCTAGCTTGTAATTGTGGTAACAGTATCTGACTTATATATGTACAGATGATACGCCCAGCAGTGTGGCAGTGGCTTCAAGCACGAATGCAGTCGTACGTGTGAGGACAGAGTGTTCGGCGTTGCCGGGTTGTAGAGGCTCGCGGCTCGAGGTTCAAACGCTGCGTCCGCGGCGCGCAAACACTCTCGAGGCAGGCGTCCGCCGCCTCGTCGCTGTTAGGCAGGCAGCTGCGTTTCCCGACACAGTGTCCACAGCAAAGGCCGCCACGCCACGCGCGGACAGACGGCGCTAGCGCCGCCGCAGACCACAAACAGCGCCACCTGCTGTGCTGTGCTGTGCCAGCCTTACCCCCCTGGGGCACCGCCGCCTCTGTCACGGCCCGTGCCGCCGGACATCAACTGCCGGCCTTCCAGCCTGCAGACTGTACACTACAGCGACGCCACACGAGTACAAAATCTTACTAAAATGTCAACGGCTGTAAGTAATAAGGACACAAACACACAAGAACACGGAAGAAAGATGGGACACAAAAAGTAATTAATGTAGAATAATGAAATTTCGGGAATACATTTTGCTAGTTAACATATTTAAGTGAGTAACACTCCAAGATTCTCCATACTTCTCTCCAGTCTCTAACTAAACTAAACTCCGTCCGAACAGGCCATGGAAAGCCCAACGGTACCGATCGGCCGCAGTGTCATCCTCAGCCTACAGGTGTCACTGGGTGCGGCTATGGAGGGGAATGTTGTCAGCACACCGCTCTCCCTGCCGTATGTCAGTTCACGAGACCGGAGCCACTACGTGTCAATCAAGTAGCTTCTCAGTTTGCCTCACATGGGCCAACAGCTCTCGGCAGATCGGATGGTCACCCATCGAGGCGTTAGCCCAGGCCGACAGTGCTTTACTGACGGGAACCGGTGTTACCACTGCGGCAAGGCCATTTGCCCAATCTCTGACTGATCTTTGGTGTCAAGTCATAAGCGAGTGACTGCGTGTGAGATCGCTCTCTAAGTTTTTATATATTTTTAAGTTTCAGATACATATTTTAACGGTTTTTGTGATAATATTTACTATATAAGTGACTTATTAGTGGTTTCTTCATTCACCTCTGCATTTCTTGTGTTGTGACCTGATATTTGTGTTTCGTATCGAGCAACGTAACCTCTTACCCGTGTTTACATACCGCGCTGACCAGTTGCAGCTGTAGACGCGCATCGAAAGCTAAGTACTAATTAATTGTTTGTATATAGTGGTTTATTTTGGGACTTTAGTAGTCTTCAACCGGTGTTTTTGGTGTTTTCTGGTGACATAATTTCAGAAGAAACGTTTGGGAACTGTTTTCAGCTTCGTTACTGTTTCATTAGACGTTTGATTCTCTTTCTGTATTAGTCTTTTGTTATATTCACATTTGTTGTTTATTAATACTGTTAATAATAGTATTTACTTCCCTTGTAGAGTAAGTTTGTGATTATTGTAGTCAGGTTTTTTAACATCTTCTTATTGTAGTAGCGGAACTTAGAAAAAGTAAAATTTTACCTTGAATGAGACGTGTGGGCTTTGCCGTAGGTTCGTGAGTAGTGGATTGCGGTGTGAGACTTGTTCGAAGTATTTTCACTGGGGGGGAATGCAGTGGGGAAGCCAGTGGGCATTCTGGTGAGATCCTCTCCTGCAACTGCAGGTTATGTAGCAAGAGTAAGTTGATAGAGGAGCAGGAGCGTAATATCTGTGCCCTTCAGGTGCAGTTGAAAAACGCACAGGAGGAGCTAGATAGGATGAGGAGGGAGAAGGGGGTTGGGGAATGGGAGCTGGCTGTTGGCAAGAGATCTGCTAGGAGAAGAAGATTTTCAGATAGTTTTACTATTGGTATTTACAATAGATATGACCAACTGTCAGAGTCTAGTGGAAAGGAATCTCTAGTAGCTGTAGATGTAGGAAGTATGCAGCAGACCTCAGTAGTTACGGTGGCTAGAATAGTTGCAAAATCGAAGAGGAAGAAGAAGGTTCTGCTGTTAGGAAGTTCTCATGGCAGAGGTGTAGGCCATCAGTTGCAGGAAATGCTGTGGAGTGAGTACCAGGTCACCAGCATTGTGAAGCCTAATGCCGGATTGGCTCAGGTGACTGTTAACATAGGGGGGTTATGTAGGGATTTTACTAAAGAGGATCCGGTAGTGATTGTTGGTGGGGCTGGTAATAATATTGATAGGGATGGGAAGTATGACATAGATGGTGACCTGGGAAAGATAGCCACTCAGACTGGCAACACGAATGTGCATTTCGTGGAACTGTTTCAGCGTCACGATCGGCCTCATCTTAATGCAGCCGTCAGGCATAATAACATGAGACTTGGGGGTGCGCTGATGACAGAAAACATGGGTCACATTTCAGTGGTGTCGGTGGAGTCTATCAGCAGGACGGGTTTCACTAGACATGGCCTGCACCTCAACAGGTATGGGAAGGGGAGGTTGGCAAAGCTTATAGGTGACAGCATAGGGGGGGTTGGTGGGATCACTCATGGGAAAATTGCTGGAGTAGTGGGCGTTAGAGCTGCACCTTCTTTAGATTGAAGTCAGCTAATAGGTATTCCTGCTTGAGGGAAGTCTCTCTAACAAAGGAACCACTTTTGACAATGCTTAGGTATCGGAGTAATGAGGGAATTAGTATATTTCATCAAAATATACAAGGTATAAGAGATAAAGTTAGTGAACTGCTTAGAGATGTTCACTCTGAAATTATTGGTATATCTGAACACTTCTTAATTAAGGAGATAATTCAGAGGCTTCCTTTACCAGGATACAGGGTGGCTGGCAGCTTTTCGAGTAGCTCTTTGCGGTGTGGGGGAGTAGCCATGTATGTGAAAAACGGCATTCCATTTGAATAAATTGATGTTTCAAAGTACTGCACTGAAAAGGTGTTTGAATGTTGTGCAGGTGTGGTAAAATTTAATGGAGCTAAACTTCTGACAGTTGCTATTTATAGATCCCCAGACTCCGATTTCACAACTTTTTCGCTAAAGCTAGAGGAGGTTCTTGGTTCACTTTATAGGAAATACAAAAAGTTGGTTATATGTGGTGACTTCAATATTAATTGTATAAGTGATTGTGAAGAGGGTCAGCAGCCTTTTCAGTAGTTGCAAGGGCAACAGTCTGGATGATTGACTGATCTGGCCTTGTAACAATAACCAAAACGGCCTTGCTGTGCTGGTACTGCGAACGGCTGGAAGCAAGGGGAAACTACAGCCGTAATTTTTCCCGAGGACATGCAGCTTTACTGTATGATTAAATGATGATGGCGTCCTCTTGGGTGAAATATTCCGGAGGTAAAATAGTCCCCCATTCGGATCTCCGGGCGGGGACTACCTAAGAGGATGTCGTTATCAGGAGAAAGAAAACTGGCGTTCTACGGGTCGGAGCGTGGAATGTCAGATCCCTTAATCGGGCAGGTAGGTTAGAAAATTTAAAAAGGGAAATGGATAGGTTAAAGTTAGATATAGTGGGAATTAGTGAAGTTCGGTGGCAGGAGGAACAAGACTTCTGGTCAGATGACTACGGGGTTATAAAAACAAAATCAAATAGGGGTAATGCAGGAGTAGGTTTAATAATGAATAGGAAAATAGGAATGCGGGTAAGCTACTACAAACAGCATAGTGAACGCATTATTGTGGCCAAGTTAGATACGAAGCCCATGCCTACTACAGGAGTACAAGTTTATATGCCAAGTAGCTCTGCAGATGAAGAAATTGATGAAATGTACGATGAAATAAAAGAAATTATTCAGATAGTGAAGGGAGACGAAAATTTAATAGTCATGGGTGACTGGAATTCGTCAGTAGGAGAAGGGAGAGAAGAAAACATAGTAGGTGAATATGGATCGGGGGGAAGAAATGAAAGAGGAAGCCGCCTTGTAGAATTTTGCACAGAGCATAACATAATCATAGCTAACACTTGGTTTAAGAACCATGAAAGAAGGTTGTATACATGGAAGAACCCTGGAGATACTAAAAGGTATCAGATAGATTATATAATGGTAAGACAGAGATTTAGGAACCAGGTTATATATTGTAAGACATTTCCAGGGGCAGATGTGGACTCTGACCACAATCTATTGGTTATGACCTGTAGATTAAAACTGAAGAAACTGCAAAAAGGTGGGAATTTAAGGAGATGGGACTTGGATAAACTGAAAGAACCAGAGGCTGTACAGAGTTTCAGGGAGAGCATAAGAGAACAATTGACAGGAATGGGGGAAAGAATTACAGTAGAAGAAGAATGGGTAGCTCTGAGGGATGAAGTAGTGAAGGCAGCAGAGGATCAAGTAGGTAAAAAGACGAGGACTAGTAGAAATCCTTGGGTAACAAAAGAAATATTGAATTTAATTGATGAAAGGAGAAAATATAAAAATGCAGTAAATGAAGCAGGCAAAAAGGAATACAAACGTCTCAAAAATGAGATCGACAGGAAGTGCAAAATGGCTGAGCAGGGATGGCTAGCGGACAAATGTAAGGATGTAGAGGCTTGTCTCACTAGGGGTAAGATAGATACTGCCTACAGGAAAATTAAAGAGACCTTTGGAGAGAAGAGAACCACTTGTATGAATATCAAGAGCTCAGATGGAAACCCAGTACTAAGCAAAGAAGGGAAAGCAGAAAGTAGGAAGGAGTATATAGAAGGTCTATACAAGGGCGATGTACTTGAGGACAGTATTATGGAAATGGAAGAGGATGTAGATGAAGATGAAATGGGAGATACGATACCGTGTGAAGAGTTTGACACAGCTCTGAAAGACATGAGTCGAAACAAGGCCCCGGGAGTAGACAACATTCCATTGGAACTACTGACGGCCTTGGGAGAGCCAGTCATGACAAAACTCTACCATCTGGTGAGCAAGATGTACCAAACAGGCGAAATACCCTCAGACTTCAAGAATAATTCCAATCCCAAAGAAAGCAGGTGTTGACAGATGTGAAAATTACCGAACAATCAGTTTAATAAGCCACAGCTGCAAAATACTAACACGAATTCTTTACAGACGAATGGAAAAACTAGTAGAAGCCGACCTCGGGGAAGATCAATTTGGATTCTGTAGAAACACTGGAACGCGTGAGGCAATACTGACCTTACGACTTATCTTAGAAGAAAGATTAAGGAAAGGCAAACCCACGTTTCTAGCATTTGTAGACTTAGAGATAGCTTTTGACAATGTTGACTGGAATACTCTCTTTCAATCTCTAAAGGTGGCAGGGGTAAAATACAGGGAGCGGCAGGCTATTTACAATTTGTACAGAAACCAGATGGCAGTTATAAGAGGGGCATGAAAGGAAAGCAGGGGTTGGGAAGGTAGTGAGACAGGGTTGTAGCCTGTCCCCGATGGTATTCAATCTGTATATTGAGCAAGCAGTAAAAAACAAAAGAAATATTCGGAGTAGGTATTAAAATCCATGGAGAAGAAATAAAAACTTTGAGGTTCGCCGATGACATTGTGATTCTGTTAGAGACAGCAAAGGGCTTCGAAGAGCAGTTGAATGGAATGGACAGTGTCTTGAAAGGAGGATATAAGATGAACATCAACAAAAGCAAAACGAGGATGATGGAATGTAATAGAATTAAGTCGGGTGATGCTGAGGGAATTAGATTAGGAAATGAGACACTTAAACTAGTAAAGGAGTTTTGCTATTTGGGGAGCAAAATAACTGATGATGGTCGAAGTAGAGAGGATATAAAATGTAGACTGGCAATGGCAAGGAAAGCGTTTCTGAAGAAGAGAAATTTGTTAACATCGAGTATAGATTTAAGTATCAGGAAATCATTTCTGAAAGTATTTGTATGGAGTGTAGCCATGTATGGAAGTGAAACATGGACGATAAATAGTTTACACAAAAAGAGAATAGAAGCTTTCGAAATGTGGTGCTACAGAAGAATGCTGAAGATTAGATGGATAGATCACACAACTAACGCGGACGTATTGAATAGGATTGGGGAGAAGAGAAGTTTGTGGCAGAACTTGACCAGAAGAAGGGATCGGTTGGTAGGACATGTTCTGAGGCATCAAGGGATCACCAAGTTAGTATTGGAGGGCAGAGTGGAGGGTATAAATCGTAGAGGGAGACCAAGAGATGAATACACTAAGCAGATTCAGAAGGATGTAGGTTGCAGTAGGTACTGGGAGATGGAGAGGCTTGCACAGGATAGAGTAGCATGGAGAGCTGCATCAAACCAGTCTCAGGACTGAAGACCACAACAACAACAAGTGATTGTGCAAGGAAGAGGATGCTGGTAGACCTCCTTAATTCATATAATCTTATGCAAACCGTATTCTTTCCAACCAGAGTGCAAGGGAACAGTAGAACAACCATAGACAACATTTTTGTTCATTCCTCATTACTAGAAGGGCATTCTGTTAGCAAAAAGGTGAATGGCCTTTCAGATCATGATGCACAAATTTTAACTCTAAAAGATTTTTGTGCTGCAACACGTGTTAAATATAGTCATCAGCTGTTTAGGAAAACTGATCCAGTTGCTGTAGAGGGCTTTGTAAACCTTATTAAGGAACAAGAGTGGCAAGATGTTTATAGCGCTGATACAGTAGACGATAAATATAATGCTTTTCTCAAGACTTATCTCGTGCTCTTTGGAATTTGCTTTCCGTTAGAACGTTCAAAACAGGGTACTAGCACAAACAGGCAGCCTGGGTAGCTGACTAGAGGGATAAGAATATCTTGTAGAACAAAGTGGTAATTATATCAAAACGTTAGAAACAGTCAAAATCTAAATGCAGCAGCCCATTACAAACAGTATAGTAAGGTGCTTAAAAGTGTTATTAGGAAGGCAAAAAGTGTAAGGCGTGCAGATAGAATAGCTGTCTCAGGATAAAATTAAAACCATATGCTCAGTCGTAAAGTAAGTGGCTGGTCTGCAGAGACAGGTCGAGGATATAGAATCAGTGCATAGTGGGAATGTGCGTGTTACTGATAAGTCGCATATATGTACAGTATTTAATAATCACTTTCTGAATATAGCAGGTGAACTAAATAGAAACCTAGTCCCAACAGGGAATCATATAGCGCTCTTAGAAAAAAGGGTTCCGAGACTGTTACCTGAAATGCTCCTCCATGATACTGACAAAAGGGAGATTGAGTTAATAATTAAATCACTAAAGACCAAGAACTCTCATGGATATGAGGGGGTATCTAGCTGAATACTGAAGTATGGTTCTATGTATATTAGCCATATCTGAAACTTTTCCTTTAGGAGTGGTCGGTTTCCTGACCGATTAAAGTACTCGGTAGTGAAGCCACTTTATAAAAAGGGAGACACTGATAATGTTGACAATTTTAGACCTAATTCTCTGCCATCGGTGTTTGCTGAAGTTATCGAGAAGGTTGTATATACAAGGTAACTGGAGCATTTAAATGCACATAATTTGCTGCCAAATGTTCAGTTTGGTTTTAGAAATGGTTTAACAACTGAAAATGCTATATTCTCTTTTCTCTGTGAGGTTTTGGACGGATTGAATAAAAGGTTGCGAACGCTAGGTGTTTTCTTTGATTTAACGAAGGCTTTTGACTGTGTTGACCACAAAATATTACTGTAGAAGTTGGACCATTATGGAGTAAGGGGAGTAGCTTACAATTGGTTCGCCTCTTACTTTAAGAACAGAAAGCATAAGGTAATTCTCCGCAATATTGAGAGTGGTAGCGATGTTCAGTCCCAATGGGGCACTGTTAAGTGGGGCGTTCCCCAAGGGTCGGTGGTGGGGCCACTGCTGTTTCTCATTTATATAAATGATATGCCTTCTAGTATTGCAGGTGATTCAAAAATATTTCTGTTTGCTGATGACACCAGCTTGGTGATGAAGGATCTTGTGTGTAATATTGAAACAGTATCAAATAATATAGTTCATGAAATAAGTTTGTGGCCTGAGGAAAATAATTTGATGCTAAATCACAGTAAGACTCAGTTTTTTCAGTTTCTAACTCACAATTCAACAAGAACCGATATTTTGATCAGACATAATGGGCATATTATAAGCGAGACGGAACAGTTCAAGTTCCTAAGCGTTCGGATAGATAGTAAGCTGTTGTGGAAAGCCCACGTCCAGGATTTTGTTCAGAAACTAAATGCTGCTTTATTCACCATTACAACAGTATCTGAAATGAAGCTTCAACACGAAAAGTAGTCTGCTTCGCATATTTTAATACGCTTATGTCGTATGGTATTATGTTTTGGGGTAATTCTTCTGATTCAAAAAGGGTATTTTTGACTCAAAAACGGGCTGTTCGAGCTATATGTGGTGTAAGTTCGAGAACCTCTTGTCGACCCCTATTCAATAGTCTCTGAATTCTGACATTGCCCTCACAGTATATATTTTCTTTAATGTCGTTTGTTGTTAGCAATTTTAGCCAATTCCCAAGAGTTAGCAGCTTTCACTCAGTTAATACTAGGCAGAAATCCAATCTGCATGTGGAATGCACTTCCTTGACTCTTGTGCAGAAAGGAGTGCAGTATTCTGCTGCGTCCATTTTCAATAAGCTACCACAAGAACTCAAAAATCTTAGCAGTAGCCCAAACACTTTTAAGTCGAAACTGAAGAGTTTCCTCATGGCTCACTCTTTCTATTCTGTCGAGGAGCTCCTGGAAGAGCTACAAAATTATGCAAATTCCAGTATTACATTGTTGATTTTCTTTATTTAAACTTACGACTTGTCACCTGAATAAGTTTTTTTATATTTCATTTTATCTGTTTCTAATATCGTGTTATAATTTCATGTATTGACTCGTTCCATGAACATGGAGACTCCTCCTTAATTTGGTCCAACGGAACAATAAATAAATAAATAAATAAATAAATAAATAAATACCTTCATAGCAACCTACTCACCCTGCCCTCCTTTTCCACAATCTCCGATATCATCTCAAGCTCACGTCAACAGGGTTGTTCTTCCTAACCCACATGTGCGTGCCGATATATACCCATTCTCGTAGCTATATTTCTTGCCTCCGACCACTTTCCATAGATCTAGGTTACAACTTACCTCAAAACGTATTGATCCTCCAGCATTCCTTCCTCATTAAGCATTCACTTATACACATCATCCCCCAGTCCATCATCACCCCCTCACCACCATCCCCTCCCTTTCTGACATAGCACTTAATCGACGCGCGTAGTCTATGCAGGCGTGAGCTGTCGCCAGCTCACCGGCCGGCAAAGATGTAGCGCGAAGATCGATTGCAGTCGCTCGTACTAGCATGGCTATCACGTGAGAGGCCAGAGACAAACTTGCAGGCAACCAACACCCTCTCGATCGCAAGCATTTAGGCTGCCGCTGCTGATTGGAGGTTCTCAGTCACCAAGCTCACTAGCTCAGTCACTCAGTCATTGACGCATTAGCACTCACTCCCGTTTGGCATCTGTCATTCATTGCAGAGTGGGCTTCGGGCACAACAGTACATAGCGTCAGATTATAGCAAGATTACCAATATAGTCTGCAAGAGGACTATTACGGAAGAGATTGTACCACAACACACGGACTATATTAATGTTAAGTAGCCAGATAATGTAAATAAAGAACCGTATTAATCAGGTGTTCATTTGTGTTATAGGGGAGGATACCGGCCACACATAACCATATCCTCTCCTTCGCTTCCATGGCACAAGACCCTTCAGTGGCGTCGAGGACATTACAGTGACGACGAGGATAATTCAGTGCGATTGAAGACAGTTAACTTGTCTGGAACTTTTGCTTCCTTTTGATGTGTTTTACCATGTATGGGTGCTCATTTCTAGTTGTTAATTTGTTGTTGTGCTCTTGCATGCATCCCAGGAGCTGTGCTGCAGAACTAATCAAATTTCTCTTTTCAGAGACTTTGTTTGTTTTTTTGCTACAATGTATTTGTCTAAACCATAGCTGCTCCGCCCCCTCCAACTTTGCTTCCGCGCCTCAGAGCAGACGGTCAGCGTGATGCATCTGACGCAAATTTCAGTTTTAGAACCTTGCTGCACAAACTGCTTCGGCCGTACAACCGCACAACAAACCAGCCAAACAAGTGCCACCGACCAGTATACCAACGTTCCGGCAATTTAGGGACACAGAACAGGAAAGGCTCGAGTACCTGACTCAGTTCCAAGCGTATCGCAGAGGTAATTAATGTTCAGTGTACTGTATAGTTACAATACTTACTTTCGATTGGGGGGTCCCCATTGTTCAGATTAATACAAAAAGTATTCCCAACCGCATCTCCCGGCGAACTCAGCTATGTGCAAGTGCTCGCTGCATTAACGAAGTACTATGATCAGCAAGTCCAAGTAGATACATCCAGGTATCAGTTTCTTTCCTTGCAGAAAAAGCCGGAACATACGTAGTCTCAGTGGTGCACAGAATTAACGGGCATGACTTGGAAGTGCAAATTTAAGTGTATTTGTGGCACCTTTTACAGTGATCTCATGATACGTGATGCTATAACATGCAATGTCCCAGATAGTAGAATACGGGAAAGATCCTACAGTACTTTTATCCTTCACATCCCCAAGTATTTCAGATATTAGAGCAATATGATTCGGGTGCCATAGCAGCCGATAAGTTTTACCAGGCCCCGATTTGTCAGGTCGGATCGCCCCTTGTTCGCGACCGCCCCATGCAGCCATAACAACAAGCGCATACACAGCTGCTCTGGCAGCCACGAAGACACGTAAATAAGTCTGTAAACTTAGTGAAGTCCTGCCCTAGAGGTTTTTCTCGCCATAAAATACAGGACTGCCCATCACGTAACGCAATGTGTTACACGTGTGGAATGTCCAAGGAGTTTATTCGCCAATTTTGCCCGGTCGCAGAAAAAAAAAAAAAAGCACCAGGCTCGCGCACATGCAGAGAAAGCTGCGTTTTTAAAATCTACAACAGGTTCAGACAAAAGTAAGATTGTAGTTGTGGCTTCTCCTCGTCCTAGTGCTGTACAACGACGCTCCAACAAACTATTTAACTCATTACGCATTGCTCGCCGTCGTGTGAACTTTGCTAGACACAGGTGCCTCAGTAAATTTGCTTAATCTGCCAGGTACGAACAGTTAGCCTGAAAACGCCATTCTAAATCTAGCAAGCGCCTCACTGCTTACAACAGACAGCAAAGTTCAGCACATGGACAATGTATTTTGCCTGCCAATCTACGACAGTGAATTTTACTGCGTACAAATCAAGGGAGAGTGAGAACATATTCGGTTTAGATGCCTATGATTTGTTTGGCTTAAGCATCGAAGAAAATGTACCCTGAGTATCGGCTTTTCATCCAAACGACAATGTAGCTAGCTTGCTTAAAGAATTTCCTGAAGTATATTCAAAAGGAATGTGAAAAGCTAATAACTTGGTAGCGCATGTTGCATTGAAAGGCAAAACACAGCGTAAGTTTTTCCCACCCGGCTCCATTGCATTAAGAGACAAGTAGCCAGTGAATTGAAAGAATTGCAAGGTATATTGTTATTACTCCCACTGAAGGTAGTCAATGGACAACTCCTATCGTTTTGTTGCCTAAGCCTTCTGGTCGGATTCACATTTGCCTTGACTTCAAGTCTACAGTCAACCCACAGACATAGAGGAACACATTGACAGAATTGGTGCAGGACGTTACTTTCCGAATACAGATTTGCTTGAAGCCTGCTTGCAAATTCCATTGGATGGACAATCATAGAAAGTGTTTTTTTGTACATACACACTTAGGACTGTTTAAGTATTTGCTTTTACCCTTCGGCAGTGCTTACGCCACGCCATTTTTTAACGTTACTTGGAACAGCTGATTGAAAAAGTGCCATTTTGTTCAAACTGCCTTGACGATATTGCCGTCAGACGTCGTACAGTAAAGGAACATGTTGTAGCGGCTCCTTATTAGTTAGAGGACCTGCACAACCGCCACGCAAGATGGGCTGCCCACCTCCCCTTCACGAGCGCGGAGAGAGACAACGCCGGCGGATACAAACCAAAAAAGGTTTTCCAAATAAATACGGGACTACTCCTCCAGACAACATGTGTTCCAGCCATCGGAACTGATATGATTCAAGTAGCACTCCGCCGACCCCGCTTTATAAGCACGCCCGGACAGATGGATCGGCAGTGGTTACGTACCGCTACGAAGAGTTCCAGTCAGTACTTAGCCGGCGCTGGCATAGTATACAATCGTCGTAGCATTGCAGTAGCATGCTATCTTTTGTACTTGGTAGACTAGATTTTGGTCGGTATTTTCTTCCATTGTCTTGTTTTCCCTATGTGGTTTGAGACCACAAGAGGTGTGTGGTTTCCTTGTTGTTCTTGTGTTTAAAACTTAGTGTATGCCAAGAAGGTATTATTCATCAATTATGATAAAGTATGTTCAAATTGAGTACCAGTTCTTCTCTGCCCACCGCAGTACACAACAGCACACATTGCCAATTTGCGTTCTCTTTTTTGAGTGTTGTCAGAAGCAGGACTCAAGTGTCGTCTCGAAGAGTGCGCCTTTTTTCAAAATGAAATACAGTACTTAGGTCATGTGATAAACAGTCAGGATGTGCACCCCTCCAAACTCATTTCCATGCAATCCGTTACCTGTCTCTTCCACGCAATTTTTCTGAACTATAGTCAGTACTCGGCTAGATGACATACTGCATTCGGTTCATACCGAATGCCGCTCAGATTGCGGCTCCATTGCATCGCTTCAGTCGGAAAAATGTGCCCTTCCTGTGGACTGAAAACTGTCAAGACGCGTTTAAGAACTGGTGCAAGAAACAGACCCATTGCTTTTGTCACAACTTTGTTACCTCAAACGCAGTGCAACTGTTCTCAAATCGAAAAACAGGCTATCACTATTGTGTACTGTGTGACAAAATTACATCACTATTTGTATGGTCACAAATTACATTCAGTGACAGATCACAAGTCTTTGGAGTCCTTGTTTCATCCCTCTAAGTCGGTTTCTACACGTACTGCCCAAAAATTGTAACGCTAGGCTTTGTAGCTTTCGCAACATCAGTACGAAATAGTGTACAGATCTACGGCAGAGCATGGCAATGAAGGAGTCCTAACTTGCATTCCGATTGGCCGAGAGTCTGATTCTGATGCATCTGCCGCAGCTTGTTGCGAAATCGATGCGCAGTACTCTGAATTGCTAGAATCTTTTCCCTTGCACTACAGAAATCTTGCACAACCCACAGAAGCAGACCCTGATCTCATGATTTTGTTGCATTAAATTCGCACGTCTTCGCCTCGTTTATTGAAAAGTATCCAGAACTCACTTGCACGTCGGCGGAATCTTTCGGTTCAACAGGGTGTGGTTCTAATTCCAAATGAGAGTGGACATTCACGTGAGCTTATTCTCGAAGTGTTGCGAAAGGATGTGTTGCGATTGTTCCACCAAGGACATTGGCGAAATATTCCCGCTAAAGACTTCGCGCGACGGCAGTATACTTGGCAGAACATGGACGCCCACATTGAACAGATGACGTCACAGCGTTGTGCATGCATGGAAAACCAATTCACTCCACCATAGACATTCTCAGCTTGGCCAAAGACTCTGCACACTGATTTAGCACGACCATTTTAGAATACTTGTTGGCTCTTAGTGGTAGACTCTTTCAGCTAGTTCCCATTTGCTGTGCCTGTGAACTCTACCACATCATCATTCAAGCGTTATTCACCATATTTTGCACAGAACGGTTGTCAGAAGTACTTGTGTCTGACAACAGACCACAATTCGTTTCATGTTATTTTGAACGGTTTTGTGAATGAAATGGCATTCGTCATCTAAGAAGTGCTACGTTTCACCCCCACTCCAACGGAGAAGAGGAACACTTCGTACGCACTTTTAAACAACAGATAGGGTAGCTTCGCACCACCCAGACACGGGAACAGGCGCTGCAACTCTTTCTCGCTTCCTGTCGCTCCCAGCGAGCGGTTCTAGGCGCTACAGTCGGGAACCGCGCAACCGCTACGGTCGCAGGTTCGAATCCTGCCTCGGACATGGATGTGTGTGATGTCCTTAGGTTGGTTAGGTTTCAGTAGTTCTAAGTTCTAGGGGACTGATGACCACTGCAGTTAAGTCCCATAGTGCTCAGAACCATTTGAACGATCCTGTCGCTCCCACCCACGAGACGGACCATCACTGGTGGACTTTCTGCATGGCTGTCTCCATCGGACGTTGCTACAGTTGCTACAACCATCGCAACAACCAGCGCCAAGAACTATATGCAGATATCACGATGTTGCGGTTTTCAAGATTTATGGCAACTGTGGGCGCTGAGAGATGGGTGTGGTCCAGGAATGCAACTGACCTTTTCATGTACTTGATTGCAGGTCCAGATTGTTTGCAGCGCCGCTACCAGAACCTAATTTGTGCCTGTCATTTATCCCTTGATTCTGCTGCTTCTCTACCCCCAGATTCACGGTCTCAAGGGACAGCTGGTGCCATCAGGTCACCCCAAGAGGAGCAGATGAACGATGCGCCCTCGTCCCCGCCGTTCCCGCTCGGCGACCAGATGGACGTGCACCCGCCGTCGACGTCATCGCCCAGGACACGCTCTCAGACCTGACACAGGTTTTCCAGAGGATGTTCCCGTTGCCTCGCAAGCCAGAGGGTAAGGTACGGTTGGGAGTACGCCATCCTCCACTGTCACAGCTCCCAGCTCATCCCTACGTCCAACATCCTGCATCCCTCCCCGTTATCGTTCGCATCTTCCCTACACAATAACGGTGTGGCATTTCGGGAGGGGGGCGGGGGACGAAAGTGCTGGTGTAACCTGTCGCCAGCACACAGGTCTGCAAAGATGTAGGGTGAAGATCGATTGTAGGCCAGAGACCGACTCGCAAGCAACACGCTGCCAGCGCCCACTGACATGAGGGTATTAGTCATTCATCTCACTAGCTCATTTACTCAGTCACTGTCGCACTAACTCACACTCCAGTTTGGCATCCGTCATTCATTGCAGACTGGGCTGTGGCGAAAAAAGCACATAGCGTCAGATTATAGCAAGATTACCAATATTGTCTGCAGGAGGACTATTATGGAAAAGCTTATACTGCGAGACATTGACTTGCTTAAAGATAAATGGCTTCCTGTTCTTGTAAATAAAGAACCCTGTTAATCAAAATGTGAAGATGTGTTGTACAAAGAGGATACCGGTCACCAAACAACCTCCTCTTCCTTGATTCCTATGGTACAAAACGCTAAATAGTGCCTCTACTCTCCATCCTGCTATGCTACCATTACAGCATTTACTAACGTCGAAGGATTTGCCTAACCATAATCATCACCATCATCACCATGCACACCGTGGTCTATTACATGTATGAACTAAATTCCTAAAGGAAATAATGTTGTTGTACCTAAATCCCATTATTGTTACTTGTTATAAATGTAAAAAGTTGTATGTATGTATTGTTCAAAATTACATGTCTGAAAAACACCAAAATGACCACTGTCAGCCTAATGTGTTTATTAAAACAAATTGTGTGAGTAAGTGACGAAAACTGATCTGAATTTTGAGAGAGTGTAACAATATTTCCAAAATATTGAAAGTAATTCAGATCAGTTGTAAGAAGGGCATTCGATAAGTATTGGACACATTGTTTTTCTGCATTCAGGTTTTATTCAGCTTTCCAATGCACCATGTTATTCCCCGCTCTTTCGGCTACAAAACCTATTGAGCCAACATAATGTCCATTCAATGCGACGGCCATACGCCATCTTAATGTGAGGGCCTATATGTCCACATGGTACCAACCTACATAGCGACGTCGGAGCCAACGTCTCGTTGCATCAATAACGTCAACAGCATTCATGTACTGCTTCCTGCGGAATGTATCTTTCTTGTGGCCAAACAGGTGGTAGTCGGAAGGTGCCAGATCCGAACTGTGGGGTGGATGAGTAATAAATTTGCATAACCTAGCTGCGATGATGATAGGGGCCTCGCCCAGCGACTCACAGTACTTTGGTTCCCAGCCAGGTCCCCGTAGACTTCCTGCAAGCGCCTCTGAATATCTGTGATACCTTGTTTTTTTTCTGTTTGGAAACCACATCGCTTAAACATGCCATTTTGAAGGCTATGTATAGCGACGCCCCCTATAGGAACTTTATGAAACATTAGTGGCTAAAGCGGGAATACTCCACGGTGTCCTACAACAAATTCCTAATACTTTCAACCAAAATCGACCGAGAAAAAGATATGTTGCATTAATTATTGAACTCCCTTCGTACAACCTTCCATTAGCATGGCAAAAAGAAAAAAAAGCAATACAATCCCCACAAATACGATGACTGAAGTTTCTGTGCTAGTAGACAGCGTGGTGTCGTCCGAAGAACGAGGTCGGAAGCTAAAGCTGGTACCTCGAGACGCAACCACAAGAAACACTGTCGCTATCAAAAGCTGCGACGAATGAATGAAGTCGGCGCAGACACGTCCTCAAGAGTTCCATACGCCTCTGCTACAGTATTCTTACTTAAGTCAGAGCAGAGTGCCGCTCACCCACTCTGAAATTAATGTCGAAGAGGAACTGCAGCGTCTCGCTACGAGCAGCACTGTAATAGCTGTGTCAGAAAGAACTGTATGATCAATTGTAATTTGAGAGAAGAGCCTATTATCTCTACAGAATCGAGTGAAATGTTAGTCTTAATTGACAATAATAAATGCACATGACCTTCTTGTGGGCACGGTTGTCACGAAGTAAAGCAATGCATCTCATCCTAATTATAATAAAGTGATCAAATATTTTTGCGTGTTTTAGTATCGAACCGGCATCCTCCAGAAGTAAATGCAAGAAACCACTGGGCCGCCAAGAGTAAATTCGTCTGGAACAACAGAAAATGCTGTTCCAAAGATTCTTGAACCAACTAATCGCTTTCAACAGCGTGGTGCAGGTAGGTAGTAAATAACGGTACATTCGGCGAAGTTCTTTGTGAGACGAGCATTTGTTAGACATTGTCATGCTGACAATATGAGGTTCATGGTTTGAATACACATCCATTTTTTGGGGGCTAAATGAGTACAGAGTGAGTCGAGTGTGCCGATGTGTCATGTAACAACGCAAGCCTAATGTAGGTTGGCTCTTTGCCGCATGCAAGCCCTGGCTGCAAAATGCTTCCATAGCACAGTGTCACGACGTCCCGCTCAGGCGCTGCAGCTCACCTGCCGATCTCTGACCAATGAAGGCAGTGAGAGAGTTGGCGTACGTGACAGCTACGGCAGATGCCCTGCAACAAACCTATTTCAGCGCGTGTAAATATTGACCGTCTGGATAGGTTGGTCGTCATATAGGCAAGTCATCGAGTCGGCGCTCGCTGTACTGTAGACATCCGCCTTCGAGGTCGCTACCACTCCATCATCTTTCTGATATGATCGCCATCTGCGGTCCTGATGGCCTAAGGGAGGACCTGACGCAGCAAGCCACCGAGCATTCTCCAATCCCAGAAGCTGCCAGCCAGTCGGCATCGCCTGCAGTCAGTCCCCCGGTTTGCCTCTTCACACTGTAAGCCGAAGTCGTCAAGTCGTGCAAGTGCTGAGTTATAAGTACTAGTAGCCAGGCTTCATCACCTCTACGCTTGAGAGACACGTTTCTGGCTCTAGCAGAGCCTGCCTCTTGTAAACAACATTGGTAGTTACATAAAGGCTACTATTAACAACGAACTGCTTATGACTCGCCATCCGCCACCAGAGAACATCCGCCAAGACTTTTACAGCTACAGAGAGTGTGAAAATAAATAAAATCTGTTGTGGAACAAAGTTAAATTGTATATTAGTGAAGATTAAAAGCGAAAGAATTATTTACGATAGGAAAGAAGTCACAATGTCGTGAGACGAAGGATGTTGTAAGAGGCGCTCAATTGAAGACGAGAGAGGTGGAAAAAAGTATGTAAAAGATTTATTATTTAAAAAACAGTCTCAAAAGTGGTCAACAAATTTATCCCACTGTGAGACAAGACGATCAATGCCTTCATGGAAAAAGGTTTACGGTCACCTACGGAATCGTGGTTGTATCCAGGTGTGATTCTCTTCGCCCAAAGCATATCGACAGCCCCAAACGTCCTTCTTCGGGACTGTATGGAGGACGAGCACGGACTTTCCAGAGAAACTCCTATGCGTAATCTAAAATACCTTAGCGCTATTATTGTGGACAATAGTCTGCAAAAAAATGATGCCGTCTGTCAAATTTCCTGGGCATTCGGATTTTATGGATGCTTCAGTTTTTCCAAAGAGTACACGTACCGCTGGGCGCTAATTGTGGCGATAACTCTCCATGCTAATTTTCGTACTTTGGAGTCCGGAAAAATATGGGTGTGAAATCTTATGGGACTTAACTGCTAAGGTCAGTCCCTAAGCTTACAGCCGGCCGTTGTGGCCGTGCGGTTCTAGGCGCTTCCGTCTGGAACCGCCTGACCGCTACGGTCGCAGGTTCGAATCCTGCCTCGGGCAGGGATGTGTGTGATCTCGTTAAGTTAGTTAGGTTTAAGTAGTTCTAAGTTCTAGGGGACTGATGACCACAGACGTTAAGTCCCATAGTGCTCAGAGGCATTTGAACCATTTGAACCTAAGCTTACACACTACTTAACCTAAAGTATCCTAAGTACATACACACACACCAATGTACGAGGGAGGATTCGAACCTCCGCCGGAGCCCTGAAGTATAACATTTCTGGCCGGCAAAACGTACGAACACAGCATGCCTGCGTAAAATAATTGTTCTGTAGCCAACTGCATACATTTATTCTATACGGGCATTGACCGTCTTGTCTCCCAGATGGATAAATGTATCAACGATTAGGACGATTACTTTTGAAATAATAAAGGTGTACTTACTTTTTTCCCATCTATCTAGTTTTCATTTGACTGCCCCTTATATATTTGTTTAATGTCCTGTCGGTGACCAGGTCACTGGCGACAAATCACAAACTCTTACGTGGTAAAGAAACATTTTGTCCAATGGAAACATACTGGAATTCGCATATTTACGGAAGTCACAGAAACCTAGATTAATTTTGGAAGAACGTTATTTTGACCTTGCTGCTCCTCGAAGTAAGGACTCTGTATCATCCACTTTGACGTCGCTCTCAGTGAGTTTTCACAGGTCCATGGACACATAAATTAGATTGGATGAATAAATTGCATTTAATTTTCATCCCAGCAGGTTCATAGTGAGGACATCCTTCAGAATTTATGACATGCCACAAAACAAGAAGACAGAATAAATATTTACAAAAGAACCGAAATAAATATTGTAATCCACCTTCTACTGATTGCAATTGAAATGGCCGTTGTGGGTGTAGAACAGGAAAAAAGAAATATTGAGCACAGATTTGTTTTAAGGTAGTAAATTACTTGTCACACAACATGTAAATTTTCAATACAGTCAGTTACACATGATAATTCTTACGTATTGTATCCATGCATCATCAAAGAGAGAAATTAATTTTCAACACTTGGTTACAATGACCGTACTACAACAATGAATTTGTACAGATTGAAGATTGTGCCAATACTCGGATTACTTGATATTATTAGCAATATATACACATCAATTGGCTCTTCTAAGAAACTCATCAATGTAGTAGTAGAAGTGGACCACCAATAAATACTTCAGTCTCCTCTTAAACTGGACATTATTAGTATTTATACTTTTAATGACTGCTGGCTATTCATTAAAAATGTGTGTCCCTGAATAATGGACACAATTTTAAATCAAGGTAAGTGACTAAATCCTTTTGCAAACTTATCTGATTTCTAATACTGCTTCCATGTGCTGAGCTGCTGGTTTGAAAAAGAGGGATACTTTTACTGACAATACAGTACTTGGTTTTATTTCCATTTAACCAACGAAAGAAGTGCATTAAAACTCTATTCCTTTTTAGGCGACGTAGACGACGATGATCATACTACAGTAATAAAAACGTAAATAGTAACGAAAACTCATTAAAGAAGTTTGCATTCTTAATTAATAATTGGCTCCAGTTTAAGGACTAACAATCGCGTGTATGATGGAAATAGCTCTATACACTTACTGTATGTAAGACTCGAGTGGGGATTTTCGACAACAACACTAGTCAGAATAAAAAAAAAATGTGTCATAAAGTAGTGAAGATAGTGAGTCTGAGCAGCAGCGAATTGAAACTGAAACTTTTTCTCTTGTATGCAGTGACTGTAGTTGTGTAACTTGCACCCCCTAATTACCAAATATAAACCATGTGCATCCTACCATATATAAAACAGCAGTGTAAACAGTTTGTATTAAATTACAAACAGTGCCATGAGTAAGGTGTTAAAAAAGCGGCCACAACTTCTAACCATAGGTTGTTTACCTGTATGAGGGTACTTCAGCCCCCCTGCCTACCAGTAATTCTGTTTTGCCTTTAAAAGAATTTGCGGCCGCTAATAACCATGGAAACAAAGCTGAAGATAGGTACCAGCTTAGGTTTGACAGCAAAAGGTCGTTATCGATTGTCTTCTACTTACTTACGTCGATTGATGATTCGTGCAATGGACATCAGTGGTGAAATTTTATCCTCCCATTAGGCAATTTCAGTACTGGAGACGTCTGACAGAATGGTCGACCTACTGACGCACAATGCACACGCTTCGAAACAACTGAACAAGCGTCCCCGGATGGCAGACATGCGTGTTGCGCGTACGTGATCGAGCGGCGTGCTGGGAAGTGTGACGTTTTCGCGGGCAATAACTCAGTGGTGTCGTGATGGTGTTGCTGACGTTTCCGGTGCCGCTAGCACCGCCTCCCCATCCCCTACCCTCTTCCCCATTCCAATATTCCTCCCCCAAACACGCCCACTCCCTCCTCTGCCCTGCAGTTCTCCATTGCGCGGCAACCGAAGGAGGAAAATTGTGTCCGCGAATTTATGTCCGCGGTAACGGCGCCAGACGGGTACAGATGGCTCCCTGCGCGGGTGGCAGCCCGCAGCACCGTGTTCCGGGTTGTGAGCGCGCAAGGGGCGGCCGGCGGCTGTCCATCACGTCAAGCGACCTCAAGCCAGGCCTTGACGTTCACGTTGTTCATTACAGCGATAGTAAAACGGTATATCGCCCACACAGCTCAGCAAATACTACACCACTATTTATTCTCTTCTACTCCAGTGTTCAATGGTAGGTCCAATATTCTTCTCCTTGTGCGTGTGTCATTAGTTGAACACCCCAGAAGGTTAAAGCTAATCACGAGTACTGTGTGCAGTACATCTACAACACATATCTCTCTGAGGATACCACTTAGACTGGTTGCCGACAGACAAGTTACATTACTACTGTACACCATGTGTATGGCGATGCGCATGCACTGCAGTATCATGCATAACAATTAGTATCCTATCTGTGACCACCCATATAATAAAAACGTTCGCAGTCTTCGTCTTTATTGCTATTGTCTAGCAATGTAAGAAGGTACACTGCACTCTGAGCAATGTCTATGCCCTGTTGCACTGAAGAAAGATCTGAAGAGTTTTCTGTATTAACCACCACAAATTTTCTAAAAATAATGCAACATCGCAATCTTACTGTGCAATATAGTAAACGAAATGCGCAGATATGTTCCCTGTTATGCTTCTTTCTCTTTTCGTTAGTCATGCCACTTTAATTCTCCCTCTCTGTAGTCCTTATAATCAATGAAAATCCACTACTTTTCGCTTCCCATCCAATTTTCACTTCCATTGCTGCCAGCGAACATGTTATATCTAACTGCTTGTGATTGCATTTTATTATTCCACTTTCCAGAGCCGAATATCAACAATTTTTGTTTATGCTACACGTCTGTTACTGTCTTCACTACTTATTGCATAATTGTTTCCAAATATCTGCCCTATTTTCTTGTAACATTCATATTTGATTGAATTTCGAAAGAAAAAAATACGAATAATATCTGACTTAATCTAAGGGTAAACCGACTGGCAATAGTACAGCCAAGACAAATGAGTAAAGTAATCGAATAAATAAAAAAATTACTGCTTTTGTCTGCAAAAGTCATTTGTATCCTATGTTGTTAGTTATACTTAAGTGCTAAATTAGGTTACTTAATCTTTAGAAATCTGAAGCCAAATATGTGCACTAAATGGAAGCAAATAGACTATAAAGAATTAAGTGAGGTAACTCCCAATATAGCAATCAATGATGATCTTGGTTGTTTCAAGGTCTATGAAGCTATATCGTTTTATGATACATGCAATTGCTAACGAGAAAACCTGCCACATGGGAAAAATAAACGTTGTTTGCTTTTAGTTTCCATCTTTCCGTGACATAAAGAGCAGAAAAGTGTTGAGCTTTGTCTCAGTAATGTTATTTAATTAGACAAAATATGTTTCAATGCTTTTAAAAGTAAATTACATAAAGATTTATTTTAGGACGTATAGAACTTCATAACACTATTTCTTTCTTAAGCAATGCAAAAAACTTAATCTTTCTAAGACTTGAACAGTTTTGTACCTTGATCTGCTCTTTCTTCAATAGTGATATATGGTACATGCAAAGAACATTTATATTTTTTGTCTATTGAGGCATAGTGATTGAAGTGATAGCCTTTTTCTATTATCCTATTTATCAACTTCACCACTGAAACTCCACCTGCTCGAATGCAGCGGAGTAGCTTGTTAGAAATGAAGAGGAGCCAGCCCCGAATAGAATCCGCATGGTGGATTAACGTCCCTGGCTAGTGCAGCTGGCAGCTTGAGTGTGTTTCTAGACAGTTTCGAACGCTTGTCTAGGGAGATACTGATGCAGAGTGCTGGGCTCGCGTTGCTGAGGCGAACAGCCGCTGTAGGTCACTGGCGATGACGTCAGTGGTGCATCGTGTTGTACCGACATGGCTCCTCGGCTGCCCTTCCGGCAGCAGTTGTGCTATGAGCACCACTTCCCTTGGTGTCATATAATTACGAAGCCTCTCGCCCCACTCGGGTCACGGCGACAGAATGAGAAGACAGGTGTTCGCGGTGTACAGACCTCTGCACTCTAACAACAGTTGGCTGGCGGCTGGTTTCGCGGTGCTGAGACCAGCTAGGATGTGAGCGTCTGAGTTAGCAAGCGCAGACGGGAGTTATGCAGATATGTGAAACCAAGTCCCATGACGGTCGTACCGCAACAGCAGGTGCTGCCCAGTCTCGAAGCCATGCCTGCAGCTTGGGAAGCCAACTGGCCTCACTATCGTACGTTGCTCTGGTGTCATAATGGTACTGCTGACTTTCGGCAATGAAAAGTGACCCCTGCCTCAATATCCAGAGTTACTTGTATGGTTCCGGTGCCAATTTGTTTCGTTAAAACTGGGCGTCTGCCGAGACAAGAGACTTGCCTGATGTGGTGACACCGCACCACTTGGTACACGGTTACGGCTGTGGAACGTCGTTTACCTTGAGCTCAGATATCCTCGCTGTGAAAAACACTGGTGTTTCTATCATTGTAAACGTCATGTCGTCACACCTGCGGCTACCGGGGCGCTGCTGTTAACGCAACGCCCTATGTCACTTTTCCTCACTTTTGTGAAAAACTAGTAGTTTTCCGCCAAAAGACTGGTATGACACTACACTGGTCTGGTCCCCAATTTCCACATCAGAAGACACGATCCACTAACAGTTAAAATACTATTACTCACAGAACAAAATTTGCTCACTTCGCAGAGAAGAGTCGCATACTTAGATAAATGACGACTGCGAAGACGGGAAGGGCATCTGTACTAAATTTGCCAAATCTTGAGTATATCGGTTCCTGTACTAGCTGGGATTAACGCCACTTAGAAGGATATAAGAAGAAGATTGTTGAAGCTACAATATGTTAACACGATTGCAATTTCCCGATTTCAGTTTCAGCTGAACGACAGTGACCCTCAGATCAATATCGTTCTGAATGTAACTCAGATTATACTTACTAAGGAATCTGTACCAATGTACATCACCGTCATTAAGTACAACACGTCAGTAGTAGAAATTTGGTCAAAGCTTGCATGTTAAGACTACACATCACTTTATCTTACTCCCCCGACGATGTCAGGTCTTAGAAACTTTGGTAAATAGAGTAAATCGAATGGACAGCACGATGCTCACACTTAAATGGTATGTTGCAACGCATCTCGAGCCTATTGTGTATGAAACATCTACCAAACCATAATTTTGAGAGACTGAAATCAATTTCCCCATTGTTTCCTTTGCCAGAATTGTAATGATAAAATTATAAAAAAAGTTTAGAACAATTTCGGAAGAAATTAATGCTATATTAGAAATAATAACCTTTCTTTTCTGAATCCGTGCTTTAGCGCAGAGATATCGTTTCTCACATGTTTCTCTTGACAACCATCATTTGTTCTGGTAGTAAGAATCAGCTAAGGCGATCGTTGTCGAGTTTTTCTAAAACTGCGGTAGTCGCCGTTCGTTTGTAGGAAATACTGCATTCCTTGCGAACGAGTGTAGTTTGAACCGTTTTGTCACTATACAAGAAGTCGCTAGAGGAAAACAGCGATCTTCGTTATTGCAAGTCTCGTTATTCAAGCCTTATTACAATGTATACAGAGCAGATTTAAGTGCGTTCAAAATTTCAGTTACAATTCAGTGTGTAAAGCTATGACTGAAAACAACAACAGCATCTTCCCATGGTATTCATTGCTACCACAAATATTAAACTTTATTTGCTCCTAAATCTTTCTAGTGACCTACTCCCTGTATCGAACGCTATAAATCAGAATTTTTTTCTAAATGCGGTTTACTATCTTAACCATGTCTCTCTCATCGAATCAAAACCTACCCCATTGAATCAAGGTGATAACCTGTGCAGTGTAGTAGTTTCGCCAGCCACACCATGTTAATTAACCCCTCAACTTACAACTGCGTATGAGACTTGTATTCTGGTATTCGGTCCAGATGGGATTATCAAGAGCCTGGTCCTTGGTATTTCGGTCAGGTGAAATGTAAGCTGTACGATACTGGCAAGTATGTTGCTAGGGTAGAGTGTGTACGAAAAAAAAAGTAACGTAGTGAAACAACATGGACTACAAGACATGTAAAGTTCCATTACATATACTTGTATGTTTCGAACGATATCACGCCCTTGAAGATTTTTAATTTGTGTTGTGGCTTTGCAAGCGGGCTTATTATGTTAACTGTGAGTGTTTTCTGCAATTGTAGAAAAATGGTATTGATTTATATTATACTGTATCGACCAATAATAAATATTTTCGTTTACTTCTAACGCTATTATTACATGAGTTTATGATTACTTATCAGGTATTTAACAAAATTACGCCAATTGGATCATAGACATGTACATTCATGCTGTCAGTCATGTGTATTTGGTACAACGTCGGAGCGATTTGTCGAATTGTGGAATGGTTCGAAGGTCGGGCAATCGTGTTTGCATTTTGGGCCCAGGCCTTGGAACTTAAATCGTGGGTTAAGGGTTAAAGAATCTTAACAGTGCTACTAAAGTTAAGGTAATTAGAAACGTCGGTAAATAATGTTCTACTCATATTCAGTCAGTAGTGCAGGAAGTTTTTCCAGGAATTGTTCGTATGGTCCTCGCTGATTATGCTTCGTCTCACACTACTGTAAATCACGAACTTCGATGTAATGGTGAAACAACATCCTCTTTCTCAGTTTCAGAATCACTGACTGTCGGCCAACTGTGTTAAATGTAACTACTATATCGAAAAATCAGTCATCCTGTAACCACATCATATGAAATGGTTCGGGTAGTTACGTGCAATGAATGGAGTGCAAGCTTAAACAGACGGTCACCGCGACAATCTAACACAACATTCGTAAGGTGCGCGGTTCCATCTGATGGTTCGCCTACATCATGCGGCAAATGACATTAAGACTGCCAATACACTATCGTACATCTACTAATTTGGATCATCCTGGTTTCAAGAGGACTCTAAAAGTATCGAGGAGCTCCATGTCACCTTTTATCAATCTCTTCGAGAAGGTCTGGAATGTGTTACATGTGACACATATCATCCCTTTGACGTAAACCGTTCCATCGATTTACACGTTACATTTTTTCTTACGACACATTATAGTTTTGATGTCTGTTAGGTGATTCACATGGGGTTATATCTATGCCACCATTTCAAATCCAACGCAGCTGATAATGCGATAATTCTGGTCTTCTTAAGAATGGCACTACGTGCCTGAAACTGGCCAAGAAATAAACATTACTTGGCCAGTTTCAGTCACGTAGTACCATTCTTAAGAAGACCAGAATTATCGCATTATCAGTTGCGTTGGATTTGAAATGGTGGCATAGATTTCTATTGAGGAACTGTTTGTTGGCTTTTTTAAAAGCTAGTCATACGGTTGCTAACGATGTGTAAAGTACTGATGACATTGGTTATAACATTTGTTTCACAAATACAATTTCTTTGTCATCTGGATCTGAGGCAGCTGCATCCATATCGACTCATGTGAATCGCCTAATCGATATCGCAGAAAAAGAACACAAACACACACAGAGCCACTAAAACGATGTATTACGTGAGGTTTAAAACTTATTGTTATGCTAAGAAAAGAAAAAGCTGTGGAAAAAATTAAAATAGCATAGGAGATTGGTGTGGACTTCTGCTCATGGGAATAAAAAGGATTAGCCATCCACTCTGCAATACATTGAAACTCCAGCCCAAAGCTGATGTGGGAGCCCAAACAATTCAAAAAACTTTAAACCCGAAACACACTGTTCCCGACAACACACGAAATAGAGGACAGATCCTTACCTAATTTACTTCTGCCCATTTATCACAACATTAAATGCACTCAGTTAAAGTGTGCCGTACAGTGGTTTCCACGTCACAGGTGTCACAGGAAAGGCAGCAGTTGGAATAGGAAGCTGTGTGCCAAGTGTGAGAGGACAGTGCTCAGTTTGGAGGTGGCTCAGGGCCGCATTATCCCCGAGGAGTGGCCACGGGGGAGGAAAGCCACGGCTTAATAGTTGGCTTCACCTACCGCAGTTTGTTGTCTGTCATACACCCCTCCTCCCACAACTGCAAGTAATTAGGTAATACCGCCCACCCATTCCAAAGCACTGTCAGGATAATCAAACACTCTAAGTTGGCTGCAGAGCATCCAGTCTGCCCTACAGACCAGGTTCTGTATATGCACCGCTGCTCATTGTAATTCATTTCTTTTTTCCACTGTACTCGTATGATTACAACAGTCGTCTTGAGTACCTTGGCGGCGGATTTGGATACTAAACGTGGCCCAGCAGCATACCGGCTCAATGTACAAACTATTCTGTCCAATATCTGTTTGTGAGCAGTGCGGGAGTGGAAGCCGTAAGCGGAATCCGGTGGACGTCAGATATGCAGACCCTCCTGCTGGGACTCGGCGCGGACGTGGACGTGACCGCGCGCGGGGACCCGCTGACCGCAGGCTCCCAGCAGCCACGCTCCCAGATCTCCCGACGCCAGACGTCGGCAGACCTGCCGACGCCACCCCGCCCCGCCCCGGGCGCCGCTGCTGAATCAAACATGAGGCGGCGCCGTCCTGAGCCTGCGCCTGCGGTTGCAGCGTAAACACGCCGCCTCCTCCTCCTCCTCCTTCGCCTCCACCTCCAGGTACCGCCGCCTCTCAAAGGACAGGGCACGGATTTACAGCGGCCGCAGGTTCTCCCACTCACAGCGAATGCCGAAGGCCAACTGCCGCAGAACAGATTTTCGTCGGTAGGATGAGCATGGAAGAAACTGGATCGCTACCTGAGCAGGGATGATGCCAGTATCTGTTTACATGATGTAAAAGGACACTGATGGGAAAAAATCACCAAGAAGGAGTTGCCGAGATAAACTAAATTTAGTGTGTTTCCACATCTGAAAGACTACGGCTATTCAAATTTCGCGCCAATCGCATAATATCGGCGCTACTAGAGCCACTGAGGATGCTAATCACATTTCTTTTAAATACACGCTGTAAAGGTTGTGAGTCTCTGGTACATTTTACACTACTACCCATTAAAACTGCTACACCACGAAGATGACGTGCTGCAGACGCGAAATTTAGCCGACAGGAAGAAGATTCTGTGATATACAAATTATTAGCTTTTCAGAGCATTCACACGAGGTTGGCGCCGGTGGCGACACCTACAACGTGCTGAGATGAGGAAAGTTTCCAACCGATTTCTCATACACAAACAGTAGTTGACCGGCGTTGCCTGGTGAAACGTTGTTGTGATGCCTCGTGCAAGGAGGACAAATGCGTACCATCACTTTCCGACTTTGATAAAAGTCGGATTGTAGCCTATCGCGATTCCGCTGTATCGTATGGCGACATTGCTGCTCGTGTTGATCGAGATCCAATGACTGTTAGCAGAATATAGAACCGTGGGTTCAGGGGGGTCATACGGAACGCCGTGCTGGATCCCAACGGCCTAGTATCACTAGCAGTCGAGATGACAGGCATCTTATCCGCATGGCTGTAACGGATCGTGCAGCCACGTCTCGATCCTTGAGTCAACAGATGGGGACGTTTGCAAGACAACAACTATCTGTACGAACAGTTCGACGACGTTTGCAGCAGCATGGACTACCAGCTTGGAGACCATCGCTGCGGTTAGCCTTGACGCTGCATCACAGACAGGAGCGCCTGCGATTGTGTACTCAATGACGAACCTGGGTGCACGAATGGCAAAACGTAATTTTTTGGATGAATATAGGTTCTGTTTACAGCATCGTGATGGTCGCATCCGTGTTTGGCGCCCACATTAGAAACGTGTATTCGTCATCGCCATACTGGCGTATCACCCGGCTTGATTTTAAGGGGTGCCATTGGTTACACGTCTCGGTCACCTCTGGTTCGCATTGACCACACTTTGAACAGTGGACGTTACATTTCAGATGTGTTACGACCCGTGGCTGTACCCTTCATTCGATCCATGCGAAACCCTACATTTCAGCAGGATAATGTACGACAGCATGTTGCAGGTCCCTTACGGGCGTTTCTGGATAGAGAAAATGTTCGACTGCTGCCCTGGTCAGCACATTCTCCAGATCTCTCACCAATTGAAAACGAGTGGTCAATGGTGGCCGAGCAACTGGCTCGTCACAATACGCCAGTCACTACTCTTGATGAATTGTGGTATCGTGTTGGTGCTGCAATGGCAGCTGTACCTCTACGCCGGCCGCTGTGGCCGTGCGGTTCTAGGTGCTTCAGTCTGGAACCGCGTGACCGCTACGGTCGCATGTTCGAATCCTGCCTCGGGCATGGATGTGTGTGATGTCCTTCAGTTAGTTAGGTTTAATTAGTTCTAAGTTCTAGGCGACTGATGACCTCAGAAGTTAAGTCGCATAGTGCCCCGAGCCATTTGAACCATTTGTACCTGTACACGCCATCCAAGCTGTGTTTGACTCAATGCCCCGGCGTATCAAGGTCGTTATTACGCCCAGAGGTGGTTGTTATGGGTGCTGATTTCTCAGGATCTATGCACCCAAATTGCGTGTAAATGTAATCACATGTCAGTTCTAGTATAATATATTTGTCCAATGAATACCCGTTAATCATCTTCACTTCTTCCTGGTGTAGCAATTTTAATGGCGAGTAGAGTATATTGGACGTGGTGAGTTGATGTTAGTCATGAATGCCTTCAAGACGACAAACGTGCCACACTCAACAACTCATTGAGTAAACCGTGTTAGAATATGGATACGAGAAGATCTATGTTCCTACCGCGATATTACAGATAGACTAGGCACTAATGTAGCGACTGTACGTCATTGCTGGCAGCGGTGATCACAAATACATATGGTCGCAAGAAGAATGGCTTATAGATGACCACGTTGCACTACCGAGAGGGAAGGTCATCGTGCTCGGCGTACGGTCCTGGCGCATTTTACTGCATCTGCAGCAGTTAGCACGACCGTGCCACAACGAGCTGTTACAAATCGGTTGCTTCAACACAGATGCGAGCCAGTAGGCCTGTATCGTGCCTTCATCTGTACCCAAACCCCCGCCGTTTACGACTTCAGTGGTGTCATGTGAGATATCATTGGAGGCCAGAGTGGGGGTCTATTCTATTTGTGATGAAAACCTCGGTGCCTTTGAAGGCCGTGTGTTGCTTAGAAGGAAGCCAGGTGAGGATCTGCAGCCATCCTGTCTGTGGCCTACACTTAGTGGACCTACAAGTGGAGTTTTGGTCTGGGTCGTAGTTTCTTATGACAGCAGGAGCTCCTTCGTGGTTTCCCCAGGCACTCGACAGTAAATCTGTGCGTCAGTCTTGTGATTTGACCTGTTTTGCTGCCATTCATGAACAGTTTCCCAAGAAGTGTTTTTTTGAGAGGCTATCCCTCGCTCAAATACATCTTTTGTAACCCAACTTGCTCCACAGAGACTCGACATGTTGTCTTGGCCACCTAAATCAGCAGATCTGTCTCCAATCGAGAACGCAAGGGGCATCATCGGAATGTTACTCTAACACCATCCACAACCAGCGTTATTCGCCCTTTTTTTGAGCGCATCAGGCACGGAACTCCATCCCACAAGTTGACATCAGGCAAATATACGACACAATTCATGCACGTCTTCATGCTTGCGTTCAACGTTCTGGTGGTTACACCAGTTATTAATGTACCCAGCATTTCACATTTGCAATGGATTTTCTTCCGCTTATATTAAACGGTAATCTTGCGGGATAATACTTAAATATGTTACCTGGACAAATGTATTTGCGAAATTTACTTACTCTACATATCTAATTTCTTGTCGTGAGGATTTTTTTCCGTCGAGAGTACTTACGCCAAGAGAGGAACTGATGTGTTATAGAAATCATATCTTAGAAGAATTATCAAATGCAGGCATTAAAGTATTTAATTTAAATTACTTGACATATTTTGGGCACATTTAAATTTAATTTATCTTAATCTCGAGGTGCTTTGCATTAAACATACTCATATTTTCCAGTTATCATTATGATAAGAGGTATTTCTCTGGAAATTTAGGAGAGAAGATAAATTTTATCATTGCGTGAGTTGGCGGTGGCTGTGGCACTTAGGTGGAAGGCGACAGTGCGCTGATGATGAATCCAAGGGAGTAAGCATGCGAAAATTATGTTAAATGGTTCAAATGGCTCTGAGCACTATGGGACTCAACTGCTGTGGTCATAAGTCCCCTAGAACTTAGAACTACTTAAACCTAACTAACCTAAGGACATCACACAACACCCAGCCATCACGAGGCAGAGAAAATCCCTGACCCCGCCGGGAATCGAACCCGGGAACCCGGGCGTGGGAAGCGAGAACGCTACCGCACGACCACGAGATGCGGGCGATTATGTTAAGAAACACTGTTCTAGATAGCACTAGGATCTGGGACCCAGGTCACGTATGAATTTCCCTGAAATATTAGTGATCACTCAGAAAGTCAATGAAACGTGACTGAAGTCCAGTTAGGCACGTGCGACAGAAAATGCTAGAGAAATCCCAATAATGAGAGTAAAACCGTATTTTTAGCAATATCGTAAAATATTGTGGGTATATTCATTAGTATTCTTAAACTTCCGACTATTTACAAGATCTGATGTCTTTGGACCGTGGTAGTGTTATATTTATAATTATTTATCTTATTATAATTTTTTGTTATTATTAGTTTCTTTGTATGTTATTAAGTTTTAGGTCCTTCGGAATGGTTTTACATTCACTATTTCTTCGAATATTATGGTACCCTACTCCTGAGTATTTAATCTCATCGGTCATCCTTGACAACCCATTTTGTGTGAATTACAAATGTTTCAAGAATTTCTCTCCTACGTTTTCCTCCTAACGAAAATTTTGTTAATGTCGTATATCTTGTCACACTCTCCGAAAGACATTCAGCTCTTCAGAAAAGAGGCTCCAGCATCATTTCTCTTCTATTCCTCATTCACACATCCCTTTCTTTAACGCTTTCATTCTTAATTATATTATTAAAATCTTCACCTAATATCATACTTTTCCAGTACCCTCATATCAACGTTTATGCTGATCCACGGTTCATTTTAATGTAAGGTTATAGTATCCGGGTATTTATCAGTTCCATATAGTTCCAGTAATTTTTTTTCTATCTGTAAACTTCTTCTGTCATAACATTTTCCTGTCCGACTTTGGTCGCGCCGATGCACACCCAGTTTACGGCTGAATGACGAAGACGTCGCAGGTACTCAAGTGGTGAGAGCTGGCAAAGGGTGTTATCATGAATTTCCTCCCTGAAGTACCTACTCTGTCTGTTGTCTATGACTTACCGAAGACACGCAAGAAGAAGAAGCTTTTCCGTTTGTTAATAGCACTACTACAGTGCCCACATGCCTATTGATGAAAATCATCACCCGGAAGCACACCATATGCAAGAAGAAAAGGCTTTTCCGTCTCTCATTAGCACTACTACGTTGCCTACATGGCTATTGATGAAAAACATCACGCGTCCGTATATTGCAAACTGCGTACATTGCGTAAAGAAAAGGGACAATTTCGTTAGAAGAAGCCGGACGTTGAAGCCGAGCGGCTCTAGGCGCTTCAGTCGGGAACCGCGCTGCTGCTATGGTCGCAGGTTCGAATCCTGCCTCGGTCATGGATGAGTGTGATGTCCTTATGTTATTTAGGTTTAGGTAGTTCTACGTCTAGGTGACTGATGACCTCAGATGTTAAGTCTCATAGTGCTCTGAGCCATTTTAACCATTTTTTGAAGGTTAGACGAACTGAACGCCGATGTCTTGGAAATGTTAACGTTAAAGTTGCAATCTATCGGTAATCCCATAGTGCCAAATGAAGAACATCATACTGGAAGACATCGCTGGGTAAAAAAGAAGGAAATATAGCTATAACATGTCTTGCAAGTACTGCAGTTATAGTGTTCTGTACTATTTCCTGAATAGCCTGTCAAGTTCTATTTATCTTTCCACTAAAAAACAACGAAATATCAGTGCAAAAGATTCATTTCGCTGAGAACAGTCACTTTGATAGATCTCGACTCTATATGAAATGTTTCTGAGGCTCCTCCTTTTACAACTTATCAATGGCTACCTGTGATGTTCATTAAAGTAACAGCTGTCTCTCGTTGAGAACCCTTAGTATAATTTAATGAACCTTCCATGTGTTCTTATGTGTTACCTCGTTTGCATATTCAAATTAAAAACGTTCCTTCTATGTCTCTCGCGTGGTTTTCTTTCTTTTCCTTTCCTAGAATAATTACTGAACTACTCTTATGGAACGTTATTGGTTTTAATTTTTTGTTTGTCTACTACAACAGACGCTCTGACGTAAGTATGGAAGCCACAAGACCCTGTCATATCGAAAATTATGTAGGCTTGAAATTGTCACCATTAGATCTCAATATATCTGACTAATTTTGTAATATTTATCAATGAGTGTGCAACCATAGTTATTTGTAAACCGGTCACGTTTTCTGTTCTGCTAAAAAGTTACGGTGTTCTGGAGCAAATCACACGGAGGAATGGAATTCTACTGTTGCGAATTCCCTGCCACCCTGTGATCGGGCTTCACTTAACAAGTTTCGCGGCCTCCGGTGGTGACGCTGATAAAGTCAAGCAGACATCACTCTCATCGTCATTATCATCATCACATACATTTTTGTTTTAGACATGTTTGCCTGTTCCGGAATTAAGCATCTTAAAACTGATCGCACGATCTTCTTCGTGGTCTTCGTATTGTTCTTCTGCCCTTCATTTAAGTTTCTCTTGGTATTCGGCTTTAACCCATACGTAGTAGAAGGGGTAGTGTTATTCCTTTCAATGTTGTTGGAACTGATATTTCTGGAACATGGCACACGTGTCTTATGTTACGCTTCTTACTAGGATCTGGTAATTTGCATCCTGCCTCGTTTCTGCCACTTGAATTCACTCTAACCCTTCTAACGCCCACAACTCGGACCCATAGAGTAGCAAAGGTACGGTAGTATCATTACGAAAGTTACGTACTGTCTCTTCCCTTTATTCAGGAGCGTTCTCTTAATCATACCTAACATGTGTAAGTATCATTGCCGCTTCTTTCCAGGACCGTTATCTTTATCGTAAGAGTTGTGACAGCTCATGTAGTTGATTATACGGACTTGTTCCAATAAGTTATTCTCTACTATGATTTCAGCTTTAAGACGTTCTTAACCATAAAAGCCCATAACGTCTGTCTTCTTCCTGGATATTGTTAGATCACATTATTTTACCGTCACATGTGAGGACGATACAGGTCACTGAAAGCTGTCTTCCGTATACGCGAGTGTAAGCTGGTCACCTGCAAAAAGAAGCGAGTTAAAGCTGTAGATTTTGGTTTATAGGAATCTTCCTGTTTCTTTTGCCATTTGTCGACAGTGTCCTTTATATAATATGCTAACTAGTGTGGGCGATATAGGGCACACTTGTCCGACTCCTTCTGTTATTGTTTCCCTCCTGTGCTAATGTCTGCGCCGACGTAGATCTTGATAACGTGATCAGCACAGAAGCTCTCAACGGACGTTCTTAAATGCTGAGGATGTCGCGTTCTCCTAAAATTTCTCATAACTGAGATTTCTTCACCATGCCACAGGCCTTTACATAAACCACATGAGCTACATACGTAGCGAGATTTAATTCTCATTGTTTTTCCAGTAAGAGAGCACAGTATCTCATCAGTGCAACTGACGGGCACACAAGGAACACATGGCGCGTGGTCAGAATAACTTTCGTGCGTCAGCGCCATCTACCGTGGCGACGATGCATTTCCGGACACATGCTGATAGGACCATTTCTCCTCCATTTCCAGTTGACGAAAAAAAATTGGAAATTTGTGGTAAGGTCTTATGGGACCAAACTGCTGAGGTCATAGGTCCATAAGCCTACAAACTACTTAATCTAACTTAAACTAACTTACGCTATAGACAACACACACACCCATGCCTGAGGAACAACTCGAGCCTCCGACGTGGGGAGCCGCACGGACAGTGACAAGACGCCTTAGACTGCGTGGCTACCCCGCCCGGCTTCCAGTTGACGGTTTTACTGATGTTCACCCTGTATATTGGCAACTGGCCACTAAATTTCATCCTGGAAAATAAACAGGAGGTTGCAGTTATGCTTCAGCAGTGTGTTCGTCGCGCCTGAAAACGTCTGTCAATTCGCCGATGAAACATTGTAGGAGTTTCACAGCGCACGTCTCGCCCGAGAACCACTTCAGCCACAAGTAGCTTCTTCTGCCAGAAATTGCTCACTTGAACTAATTCTGGGACTCGCCTCCTTGAAACCTTTGTCTCTTCACAACGACTATTTTTTTCTCCGGCATGCTTACATTCTTCAGCGTCATTATGTTTACGCCTCCGACCGCGTGTGCGGTTGCTACTCGCGATCGGCGCTCACGCCGGGCCGCACACTGCAGCCGGAGGGGCCTCGGCGCGCCGACCTGCTCTCCTGAGCTGGGATTTGGCGCAGCAAGTGTTTCCTCCGCCGGGAGCGGCGCGGCGCGGCCCAAGCCGCTGGCTGACGTATCGACTGGCCGCAGGCGCATCCAGCAGCGCGGCTGCCGCCGATGAATCAAACATGAGACAAGGCGAGGCGGCGGCGGCAGCGGCGGCCCACACGTGCACTCTCCGGGCCGCACGGATCAAGAGGCTGCTATTCATCTGACGGCGCCTCGCTTCGCAGATGACTCGGAATCCATACACTTTTCGCACCATTCTTTACACGGCAGAAAGCGCAGTACGCAACATCCAAGAAACACGAGCAATGTATTATTGCTAATAAAATTGCAACACAATGAAGATAGCAGGCAACAGACGTCAAATTAGCACGACGTGAGGTTCTTGGATATGCAAGTGTTTATCATTTAAACACAATAGTACAAAGTAGGTAAGGTTACTATGATATTCCTGACTGTGGACACCAGTATTTTATTTTGCTAGAAGCTCCCTTGATGCACCTTGATACACGCGAAGTAGCATATGTTACAGAAGTGGAGTGAGGCACAAGCGACAGATGATGCAGTATGTACCAGTCGCGTGGGAGAGTCCGCCAATTGTACTGACCTTGCTTCTGATTGGTCGACACTTTCGGGTGCTAGGCGCTAAAACGCCTAAGTTCTCATGTTAATTATTTATGTATTTTCCGTTGTATTTAATCCAGTTTTTAGTGTGACACTATCCCATGGCTACCATACGAGTCTACCTTTTTTGCTTATTAAATTTCGCTAGTTTTGAGAAACATAAGAGTAACGACATTGCAACCGAAGTGCTTCGGACACCATCGGGTCACATTGGCGCACCTGGGAGACGAAGTATTTCGGTGGCGCCAGCAGTCAATGTGTTTGGGGCGTTCTGGAGGGCCGGATACGTAACTCTGTCTCGAGCGTTCTTAAGGGACTGTCATGTCGTACTTTATACCAGAAATTAAGATGGAAAAGTTACAAGAAAGTCAAAAATGTGTGAATACTTAAATAATAACCAAACAGGGTACATTAATGAGAAGACTCGCCTTCCATAACTGTCAGTACTACAGATCTTGCCCTCTATAGATGCAAGGGGCATCCCATAAACGCACAATCACAGGTTCCAGATGACAGCATAGCAGCCTCCGCCGAAGAAGATCCCACGACCGACAAGCTGTCTTCTGCGCTAGGTACACAACTTAAGCAGACAACGGTTGGAGACTGTTACTCAATATCTCCAGATCTTTCCATCTACCAAATCTGAGTTCGAAAGGACACACGATATATGGTACGTTGGTAATAGAAGGGGAGAATGTGCAGTGTATGTCTTCCAGTGACTTAGACGTTGGATGTGAGAGGCTTAGCTACATAATCATCAGCGTCCTTGCAAAGTGGCAGCAATTACTGTGTCCACTCATATTAACGCAACCACCTGTCAGAGGCCTGAAGAACCATGTCTTGCAGCACGGACTGCTGCGATGCGTGCAGTAAGAGAGCGAATGAGGTTCTGGGAGGTACCGACATGAAAGTGGAGCTGTGCTGACTTCCACGCCATTGTCAGCTGTGCTGGATGTTTCGGTTGAGGATCCATGGGGAAATAGTCCGATCAAGGTGGCTCCACATATTCTCGATTGGGTTTAAATCCTCGGAGTTTAGTGGCCTGGGTATTACGGTAAACTTTGCTCGCCCGGCTAGCCGCGCGGTCTAACGTGCTGCTTCCCGAGCCGGAAGGCGAGTCGGTCCCCTTCACGAATTAGTGTCGAGATCCGGTGTGCCGGGCAGCCTGTGGATGCTTTTTAAACGGACATTTGCATGTCCTTTGCCGCCAACGTTAAATTATCGAATTTTGTGACCCATTATCTTGGAAACTTTTTAAGACAGCATTTTACAAAATTCCATAGATATTGAATGCATCTTACTAGATACGCTGAACTAGAATTATTACTAAAATTGCAATGTGGGTCATGTTACACTCAATTTTGTTACAGAATTTTGTAAATAAATGAACGTAAAAACAAAACAACTCGCGATATTTTAATTGGCTTCAAATGGCTCTGAGCACTATGGGACTTAACATTTATGGTCATCAGTCCCCTAGAACTTAGAACTACTTAAACCTAACGAACCTAAGGACAGCACACAACACCCAGCCATCACGAGGCAGAGAAAATGCCTGACCCCGCCGGGAATCGAACCCGGGAACCAGGGCGTGGGAAGCGAGAACGCTACCGCACGACCACGAGATGCGGGCGATATTTTAATTATTCTAGTTCCATATGTGCTGAATCTCACACTTGGCATGCTGTGAAAATATCATCTCTCTACCATCAGTACTGTTTTAGAAAATGGGTCATTTATTGCAAAAAAATGTGGTTCAGAGATATTGAGGTTTAAAACTTTTTTGTTACAAATTCTTATGCAGACTTACATTTCTGCGTCTTTCTTGCACTACAATTGGCCTGCTCCATAGTGTGTGTCTTCTTCGGTGTCACAACAGCCCAGTGCTTGCCTCCTCCGTTTCGTTCTTGGTTCTTTTGTCATTTGCTGAGCAGCTAACTTTGTTTGAAGTACACAAAGCTCATCCTGTTCTCACAGTCCTTTAGCTGCATTCTGTCTCAAATCTTACCCCTAACTTCACCAGAACTTTAAGGGGAGCCGGAGGTGGTCAAATCCAAAAACTTACGATTTTTTTTTGCTACCGAAAATTAATTGGAACATCCCTCTTTAATGTAAACTTTGAATTATTGTTCTACTCGCCCTAGAAGTGGAGTTACTACCATTTTCCCCACGCCTGCAGAGGAAATGGGCGGCCGCTGAATGCATCTAACACCCTCTCGTGACATCCTGGCGAACTGCTTGGGATTTTCTCGGCCGGTTACGCATACAGCGCCTTATGTTACGCATACAGCGAGTGTGCAAGGGTTGGCTACATTGTTTTCTGTGACAAATATTACCCGTATTTCCTTACAACTTACTCCTATTTTCCTCAGAATTTCGAACATCTTGCTACATTTAATATTGTCGTACACTTTTGTTCTGGTTACGATGCCACGTTTTAGTAACCGTGTATATAAGAAGAGGAAGAACGTAGGGAAAAGAAAATTAACACTAATACCAAGTTGCGATACTACAATGAATAAGAGCGCGGAACATCGTCTCTTTGCTGTTTACCGTTTCGAATTAGTTCAGTGTTGCGCCTGTTGTTGATAGTATTATACTTCTTGTGTAAAGCAGGTAATATGCAGTATGTACAAGAATCAGGAGGGAACAATAAAACCAATTTTTCATGACTTAGCACAGCCAGAATTGTTACACAAATGTCTACACGGAAAGACGCAGAATCCTAATGAGAGCGTAAACAATTTGATTTGGAAAGTGATTCCTAAAAGGGTGTTTGTAAGCATAAAAACACTGCACTTTGGCATTTATGATGCAATAGCAACCTACAACCAAGGGAACAGTGTGAAGTGTGAAGTTCTGAAGGCATTAGGATCTACAGATGGGGTGAACACTGTACGAGCACTAAGAAATATTGACAGAGAAAGGATAAGAGGAGCGGAAAGAAGAGAAAGGCATATGAAGTATGACGGAACAACAGGCCAGAAAATAAGACAGAAGAGGAAGCTTTTGGAGGATGAAGAAGAAGACCCTGATAATCCCTTCTATAGTGCAGGAATGTATTGAGAAACGTTGATAGCCATTTCCCGTAAATTAGAATTTTTCGAATATAAGGAACATTTTCTCAAAATCCACTCAAGCTAGAGAGATGAAATTTTCATACAGCACTCCTAGTGGTCAAACTTACATTTTAACACAGCCATTTGGCAATATGTTCAGTAGTTTCACTTCAGTTTAATTATAAAGCAATTATTTGTAAAAAAATTTGGGTCATTAATAAAAAAAATAATTGGAAGGAAACTAGAAAAGATACTCCAAAATCCCTGTGTCATAACTGCAATACTAAACCACTCTATATGTAAAAAAAATTCAAATTTTTCTATTTGGTAGTTTATTCATAAATGTTCCTCAAACTTAGTGATTTTAACATGGGCAGCATAGGCGCCTCCGGCTCCCCTTAATGCTTTCATAGTTCCCACCATTAAAAGTTATTACAGCATCAGGAACTGCTACATATTGAGTCATAAGACCAACAAATACATTTTTAGGCACACGGCACCACACAACATTATTCAAGGACTGATTCACATTCTTGGTCTTCGCATGTAAACACATCTTTACTAGCTCAGGATTTGCGAGATCTCTGTAAATAGGTTGCATTACCTCTATTACTGCCAAAGGAAGACAATGTTTATTAGCATATTCATGCAGGGTGCCAGACAATTCAGCTTGCCTATTTTTACACCATGGCTTTTCATCGGTTAGTATTCGATGTAAGGTAGTGCTCCACACAGCCCTTTCCATCTTGCGTTTCTTGAAGTTACTTTTACGCTTGGTCATTTTATTTACGTATAAAAAGCAATAGAAGTTAGCTTACTACAGAAATAGCCGATAATCACACTACTTTCAACGAAAACTAGTATCAGAAACAAAGAACTGGTTTGTGTATTCGTAATGCCAACTTCTGAGACGTAGGTGTAGACAAACAAAAAAAAGAGCAATTCACAGCCTCTAGAAAGTGTAGTTCGCACTACATAAGTGCTCAACTGTGGCTGTAGATCCGTAGCTGCGAGATTTGACAGTCACGCGTCAACATTCAAAATATTATTTGAAGGTCCCACAGTTGTCTGATTTTAATGAATTTTATACCAAAATGTTCCGGAAAGTCCAAATTACATTATAGAGTAGAAAACAGAAAATATCAAAATTCAACCAATATCACGTTCAATGTCCTCTTAAGGCGGTTTTCCATCTGCGTCGGCGAATGCGGGCTGGTTCCCCTTATTCCGCCTCAGTTACACTATGTCGGCGATTGCTGAGCAAACACTGTCTCCACGTACGCGTACCCCATAATTACTCTGCCACGCAAACACTTGGGGTTACACTCGTTAGGTACGCGACGTTCCCGGGGAGTCCACTGGGGGCCGAAACTCACAATACCCTGTGTTTGATGTGGGGAGGCGGTGAGACGGGTGGACTGCTGTGGCCTGTTGTGTGGTTGTGAACCACTGAGGACTACGGTGAGACGAAGCCTCTCCGTCGGTTTTAGGTCCCTGGTATAGTACACACACACACGTACGCACACGGTAAACTCATCCTTGTGCTCATCGAACTACGCACGAGCGCTGCAGGCTGCTGGTAGATGTCATCGTGCAGGGGCTGAACAAACTGATGAAGGGGTGGACAGGGTCCCCAATGATAGATACGTATTTGTGTTGATCCACTGTCCGTTTAAAAATGGCGTCATCGCCCAGCGAATGCCACGCAAACATTCCCACATAATAACATTCCGTTCTTCCAGCCTGGTCCTCTTTGCTGTCAAAAGTTTCACTCCGAAGACGCCAATGGCCATCTGTCCAGTAGAGCATAAAACGTGATTCAGCAGGGAGGGTCACTTGTCGCCACTCGATGAACGTCCATTAGCGGTACTGGCTTGCCGATTCCAGCCTTCATCGCAGATGATCTCCAGTCAGCGTGGATGCGTGAACCAGAAACCTGCTGCGGAAGCCAATACGCAGCACACTGTTCGCTGAAAGCTGGTGCAGGAAACTCTGTTACTAGCCTATTGATTCATCGGGGCTGTCAGTTACTCACTAGTTGCAGGTACGTTCGCCCAAGTATATCTCCGCAGCCGACGTTCACGTCTGTCTTCCATGGCTCTTAATGCAGCCTCGGCACCGGTTCTGCATATAGCCAGTTTGTCATGCGCAATATACTTTAACCACGGTGTCAGTGAACAGTTTACAAACTTTGCTGTTTCGGAAATACTTACACTACTGGCCCGAAATGCAAATGATCATGCCCTTTTGGATGTCAGATAAAAAGCTCCGTTCCCGCATTACAATGACTGCGCTGTCCGATTCAGTGTAAGGTGTCGTGCAAATCATGAACCAAGTGATCTGTTGGACCGGTTTTAGTACATTTAGCGAGTCGGAACAGACGAGAACCTCCATGATATGTTGCCTTTGAATCAACTGCAGTGCTGTCCTAAGGCCATAGAAATCCGCATTTGTCAAGTTTTCAGGAAGATATAATTGGAAAACCTCTAAAAGGAATTTTGAAAACCATAGCAACTGATAACAGTGACTAATAATAGTTAAATTGTATATGTATTTTTGCACGCTTTTTCTGTACTTTAATTCGAAGTAAAATGTCGTGACACGTTGCAATGGATGTTCGCACAGTATACAGAGTGAGTCACCTAAAACCGATGACTTTCTTTGCTGTGAGGCATCCGTATATACAACGACAAAACCGTGCTACGTACATGTAACTGAAGAAAACAGTTTTGTTTAAACGTAATCCGGAGTACAAATTTTCTTGTACTGCGTCGAATCTAATATCAAGCCGGCCATAGTGGCCGAGCGGTTCTAAGCGCTACACTCTGGAACCGCGCGACCGCTACGGTCGCAGGTTCGAATCCTGCCTCGGGCATGGATGTGTGTGATGTCCTTAGGTTAGTAAGCTTTAAGTAGTTCTAAGTTCTAGGGGACTGATGAGCTCAGCAGTGAAATCCCATAGTGCTCAGAACGATTTGAACCAACCTGATATCACATTTGTCCTCTGAAGATTTTAGTCACCAGGTTCTGGTTGCGTATTCGGAGTGCTGATATATGACATGCGAGACCGACTGTAGCACGTATACCTTGTAAGATGTCCATGATTAGGAATTTGTTGCTAGCACACTCGAGCAGATGTAATTTCGATGGATTGCTCTCCCGCTGACTGCGATGTGTAAGCTGTAAGAGAATCTCAGACCAAAGAGCAGTGTTGTCAGCAGTAGGAACTGTGTGGCAGTTGTAGTAGTAGTTGCTAGCGAGCAGTCGTGTGTATCGAGTTCGCTGGGCCGGTCGTGGGGAGCGATGGCGGAGCCTGAGCGTTGTAGTATAAGGTAAAAGCAGCCCAGCGCATAGTGTTGTTATATCAAGTCCCATGTAAATGTTTTTAAAAAAATCTCTTAATAATAACCTTTCTTATAAAAAATTAACTTTTGATAATCATTCATCTCAATTTGAAGAACTTACTAATTTCTCCAATCCATGGTCATCCCGATTATTGTAAAGATAAATCAGTTGTTTCCTTTTATACGTGACAAATCTATCGGCCAGCATTGAAAAGGGCTGTGCCAGAAAAATTTCTTATAGGAGCAGATATATACGCGTTATCCGGCGACCTTATTGAGGTAAGAATTTTCAATGTACTCGGAATGATCTTTCAGGGCCATGACACAGCGCTGCTGACGTCTAAAATTCACCAGTTTAAATTCACAGTCACTATTGAAAGGTTATAAGTGAGCGACAATTTTATTGAGAAGTTAGTCACATTGTATTATTGGTAGGTTACGAAATTTTACTATTGGGTGGTTTTGGAGTGTATGTATTGGAAGGTTACGCTGAATGTGAATTATATGCTTATATTCTTTCTACTGTTGGGAGCTTACACTAAATCTGAATGATATATAATATTATTTTTACTGAGGGTGGTTACAACCTTACGGGTTGGTCGCAGGGTGCCAGCTCTTGAGCAACCGCTTAAAATTAGGGTGGGCCGCCAAAATGCCAAAAATGCGAATGATGAAGCAATGTTAAAATTTTTAGGGCTTGTCGAGTTAAAAGGGTGATCAGGCGAATACGGAGTGGAGATTAACCAGCCTCTCACGCAAACTCTGAACAGGGCTGTTTCGACAGACTGCGGCTGGTATCCGAAGACCCACGTGGAGGTAGGAAGAACGTACGGATCCCTTCGGAAATGAAACTTACACCTTAGAGCGCATAATAAATAGTGTTTCTCTTACAGATACTTCATTAGAACGCTGATAGAACTGAGAAGACCGTGGAATGCTTCCTGTAAGAAAGATGAACGCTTATGAGCGCGTGTCGAATTTAGACTGTGGTCTATAGAGACTGCAATTTATTCTTCTGCAGTATTGCTGCACGGATAGGCGGGGACCCACGACAAGCGTGTGGATATTGAACCGATGGACTTTGAAGGGCCACAGTCAACGCTATGCAGAATCTCAACGTAACCACACAACTAGCGCCAGAGAGGACAATAGTTTGTTCCGGGGTGTGGATCGTACAGCAACAACGCCTTCCGTAAGTCAGTAAATGGGATTGTCCACAGTAATTTTGCGAAGTCGTGTGGAGTACTATGAGGTTTCATCACGGTGATCATTGTTCCATGTTCCCTTGAGGTGAAAGTAGTGAAACAGAGGTTGTTCCGTATGCTATCCAGACGTCTCACCATTGAATCATCTTGTCTTGGATTCGTTAAAGTCTGGTATACCAACAACTACCTACTATGATGGGTGACATCTTTCATGGACGTGAAAAGAAACTGAGTTATGTGCACATACCTGACAATGAAAATCAGTTTCGCTCGGCGCCCTGTACGCCAGATGAAGCAGCTTATGTGCTAAAATGCACAAATTCTTTGTAAACTCAAACGACATAAATATGATGTATTGTTCCTATTATAATTTTTTCTGCTATAATTTAGTTGCTAACCTTCGTTCTTGGAGTAGATATTCCAATGACTAGTAGTGCACACGATATGCTGTGATAAAAAACAGTTATATATACACGAACGTCTAGTCTAAAGAAATGTATGAATGCCACTAGAATTGACAGGTCAGAAATAATAATTAAATTGTATATGTATTTTTGTACGTTTGTTTTCTGCACTTAAATGCGAAGTAAAATCTTGTGGCCCATTGCAATGAATGTATGCGCAGTATTCAGGGTGAACCACCTAAAACCTTAACCGTAAATACTGCGGCTACGTAAAGCGCTCGTTTCACAGATTTGATTAAGTTACCACACCGACACTTTTACAAGTGTAGCACACATTAAAGAACAACCCAAGCGGAGACACCAGTCATGTGGATTCCGACCAGTAACGAGACAACTGGTCATCACGGGTTGTTTTCAGAATGACCACGAGCAACAGCAATACACGCTTCCAGTCTAGTATGGAACGAATGCAACACACGTGCTCGCATTTCAGCGAAGCCGCGCGTTATAGCCGCGTGGTCTAGGGTCCCTTGTCACAGTCGGCGCCCCCCCCCCCCCCCCCGTCGGGTCGGAGGTTCGAGTCCTCCCTCGGGTATGCGTGTGTGTGTGTTGTCCTTATGGTAAGTTAGTTTAGGTTAGTATAAGTTGGGGTAAGTAGTGCGTAAGCTTAGGGACCGATGACCTCATAATTTGGTCCCGTAAGACCTTAACAGAAATTTCCAAAATTTCAGAGGAGTTGTCCGAACAGGCTGTAACAATAAGATGTTACATGTCATCGCATGTAGTTGGTGTGTCGTTTTAGATAGCGTTTTCCAGCTATTCCCGCAAAAAGAAGTTGGCAGGCGTCAAATCTGGTGAACGGTCCGGCCGACGTACATGTCCTCTACGTCCAATTCAACAATTTGGAAACTATTTGTGGAGCACTTCGTGGACTCTGGTCTAGACAGCCAACATTTTGTTATCAGAGGTTTCTCCTAATCTGCAGAGGAATGTCTTCTAGCATCCTTGGAAGACGGTCTGCTAGGAGACTGCGATACTTGTGTACGTTCAGTGTTCCGTCTACGAAACACGTGCCTATGAGATGACAGTTCGCAATCCCACATCACACGTTTACACTGCAGGGACGCTGACGCTCCACCTGGTGAATGCAACAGGGATTGAAACTTCCTGGCAGAGCACATGGCCGCGAAAGGCAAAGGTCCCGAGTTAGAGTCTCGGTCCGGCACACAGTTTTAATCTGCCAGGAAGTTTCATATGAGCGCACACTCCGCTGCAGAGTGAAAATCTCATTCTGCCAGCGGGGATTGTTAACAGACTAACCGTGAATGTTTCGGTAGTTTACCTGGTCATGATTCGCAAATGTGGCTTCATCAATAAACAAGATACTTGGTACATCTGGAGTATCCAGTCTTAACGCCCGTGTAAAAAAGTTAACACGATTCTCTTAATCGTTTCCATGCAGCTCTTGATGGAGAGAGATGTGACAGAGATAGATCCTAACTCGATGGAGAACGCATTGGACACTTGCCAAACTAATGCTGCTTTCACGTGCGACTGTGCGAGCTGACGTATGGACCAATTGCAAAACTAGCAAGAACATTAATGATCCCCTCTTCTGCCGCCACTTGTTTCACTCTGTTACGTTGCCTAGGTGTCACACTACCACATTCATATAACTGGTTTACGAATTTGCTAAATAACTGCTGAGATGATTGACGTATATTGGGATATCTTGCCGCAAGCACCGTACAAGGACGAACTGCATTCTTCCTACACTCTCCATACACCACGAGGATGTCGGCTGATTTCTGCATTGAGAAATACAATCATCCGCTTATGACCGACAGCCTGGACTGTCACACGCTTACTCTGTAGCAAGTTTCAGTGCACTCAAAAAACACACAAGCACACTCTAAGCAAACATAACAATATCGTGACTAGCAAGAACGTAGGTTGCATCGCACCCCGGTTGAACGGCACAATCAAGTGTCAGTGTGATAACTTTTCAAATTACGATTTTTCGTAAATCACTCGCACTATAAACCTGCAACAAAAAGAACTGACATTCTAATTTACCCTACTTTTGGTCTATTAATGTCAATAGACCCTATTCCATTTGAAAAATTGTGTGTTTGCACGTGAAGTACACATTTTAAGTATTATTACAGTCTGTTGATTGGCTTAAAGTAAGAACCACTCAATATCAATTCATTCTGTAAAAGCCACACGTCAGTAGCATTTTCCATTTCCGCAGTATCTGCGGTACACGCTTTAAGTGAGTCGCCCTGTTCGTTTCGCGTCGCTAACGAAATTCGTAACAATTTACATCGTGCTGAGAACCTACGGTATACCACACAACGGCGCGCAGTCTGTGTGGACACTTGTCTTACTACAAACTATCCCATTTCCTGCGCTGGGGCTGTACGATCCCGCATAGCAGAGCGAACTATTTGTTTGTCCTCTCCGGCCATAGTCGACTGGAGTCGTTGAAAACGTGCAAAACGTTGACTATGGTCCTTCTGAGTGTGTAAGGGTCCGCATTTCTCTCGTTAGGGACAATATTCGAAATTAAATAAAGGAGGACGATGAGAAAGCCACTTGAAACTTGTTAAACGGTGGGACGTAATTTTCAGTATAACTAAATTACTTATATATGACAGCAGAACGAGAATATTGAGATAAACGAGTAAACTTCCTGTTCATATGAGAATAAACTCTTTTACATATTTATTTCTAAAGTTATTGATGATCAGAGAGAAATTTCAGGAATTATATTCCACAACAAACTTGACGTAACTGAAAAGATTCTCTGTTATGTTAGTAAAAAGTGCGAAGTGCACTCGGAAAAGCTTGGTATATTATTCAGAGTGGATATTCCCAGAATGACATAGAGACCTCGATTAAGACCGGTAGGTGAGAAAAATGAATTTATGAGGAAATTTTTCGAATACTGCAACTAACTTGAAAGACTAACAAAAAAGTAAGTGGAATAATGGAAATGGACAATAAAACGCTTCAATTAATAAAAGAGCGTAGATGCATAATCATGGCCTTATGAGGATAATGAGGCAAGATCATTTACCATAGAATTTGGGGATCAACGACTTAAAAGAGATGAAGCATAATAAGAGCATGAGAGGATTACAGAGTGCAAGCAAGCTTAATAAGGAAAGAAAGAGGCCTGTACGGAGATACTGCCTGAACAAGGACGTTTGCAAAGAAATGCGTCACAAACTGGTAATGAGGCTTAGAAAGAACGTGTGAGAAAGAGTGCAGAGAGAGAGAGAGAGAGAGAGAGAGAGAGAGAGAGAGAGAGAGAAAGAGAGAGAGCGATTAAAACTCGGATGCAGCTCAGTGGGTACTCTTCACGAATAGTACTGTAGAGAATACCGTCCCGATGCCCTTGCAGTGACCATTCAACATACAAAGAGTACTGTACTACTGTAACAAATTCATGTTTAAACATTAAGAACATATGTGTCACAGCAACAGACAAAATGTGTGAGAACAACAGGTGTCTCGAACTGCTGAACGACACGAACAGGTGCTCACTACCGAACGTGGGAAGTTCTGTTGATTGGCTTAAAGTACGAACCTCTCACTATCAATCCATTCTGTGAAAACCATACGTCTGTAGCATTTCCCATTTCCGCAGAATCTGCGGTGCACGGCAATATGCGAACAGCATCGAGTTGCACAACGAAGCATCTTCAAAATTACCACACTTAAATGTTCCTGTGACGATGAGTAGATGCGCTACTGGGTAGCGCATAACACAAGTATTCTTTAAAACAATTTTTTTTTCGTACTAAGAAAACAGATATTCCGTACCTTCAATGAATTACATAATTGTACATGAGCTCTTGCACTTTAAGGTGCTAAACGCTAGGGAGTAAACTATCAGGGCAACAAACTGTGATGCTAATAGTTCAATATTTCTGTCTTTCCTAGATTTTCTCTGGTGTAACAGGGTCTACAGATTTTATAATTGGGCCAATTTTATTCTAACTTTGCGTTTGGATATTCTACTAGTAGCTTCAATCACCAATGGACCTAGAGTAGGAGGGAAGTTGTCAGACGCTCTGCATCAGCATAAGGAGAAAAATCACCTAAAATTAGTTCTCAGCCATCACTGTGTACTGGGCCAACTGTCGTCAGGCCACCGCACGGGTACCAAATACGTGTGAGGCTCATCTTAATACCAACCAAAGTAGTGCACTGCGCGTTGAGCTGAACGAGCACATCACCAGTAGGTATCTTACGGTGTAACTAATTACAGCCGTCAGCCTTTAACGCCAAACCTTCCTAGTTTCCTCATGTTTATGAATCAATAACATCACATGCTATACTTGAAAAGCTCTGACACTGTACCCTGATTCTCAGGACTCTGCTACACTTCACGAAGTTGGTGTGTAAATAGTAGTTTAGATGTAAATTAAATTATCTTCTGTCTAGAGGCTGATAGCGAATTGACGATGTTAATTAATTTTGCAAATGAATATCTCGGCCGTAAAGCGTTCGCCTTGCCTCTACTAGCAAGTACTTGAGATACTTCTGACGTCTTTATCGACAAGCAGAATCGGCGAGTCTTTAAGGGGAGATGAACTTCCTACATGCCTATAACATGTAACAACTGTCTAAAGAAAATTTTTCGCAATTGTTTCCACTAATTGTGAAAGCAAGATGCAAGAGGAAACCATTACTCAGCCCAGCAGCAAAATTTTGATTGACCATCTTTCCGTCTGGTCCCAGCGGAGGTTCGAGTCCTCCCTCGGGCATGGGTGTGTGTCTTTATCCTTAGGATAATTTAGGTTAAGTATTCTGTAAGCTTAGGGACTGACGACCTTAGCAGTTAAGTCCCATAAGATTTCACACACATTTGAACATTTTTTTTTACCATCTTTCCCCCATGTGAGCTTGCGTTACGTATCTAATGACACGGTCGTGGACGGGACTTTAAACTCTAATCGTCCACTTTTTCCTTGGATGCTTCCTTTCGTAATTCTTTTTCACATACTTAATTGCCACTCACAAGGATGTGGCATTAACTGTATCCCGAAACAAAAGTTATGTGAAGTTGAAAACATTTGGCAAAGCAGTCAGTTTTTTTTCAGCAAACGTACAACTACTGCTAGCTTTTGCGAGACTAATACAAATAATACGACTACGATAGAATGAAAATCTTGAATTTTTCCAGAAGCTTGAGAAAGTCTAACAGTAGCACTCCATCTTGTTCGGTAAACATATGTAGTGGAACTAATCTGAGGAGAGAGAATACTTGAGAACATTCTAAAAAATTTAAGCTAAAGGGCAAATGGCCAGAGGGCGAACCATGAAAGTATAATGTGCACAGCGGCAGAAGTTGCTAGCATCCTTTCCTGACAGCCTAAATGTCAGTTCGTGCGTAGATGACCGTCTCGTGACACTGTACCTACATCGTAAGTCATTTAAATTACTTATGGACGAGGATCTACCCCTGAATGCTTCACTATGGTCTCGGACTGACAGCCTCCACAACAGGGCGAAATTTGACAGTATTTATATTATTGTACTATCGGCTACTTTCGGTCACTTTCGTTAGTCTGGCTCTGAGAACTATGGGACTTAACATCTGAGGTCATCCGTCCTCTAGAACTTAGAACTACTTAAACCTAACTAACCGAAGTACATCATACACATCCATGTCCGAGGCAGGATTCGAACCTGCGACCGTAGAAGTCGCGCGGTTCCAGACTGAAGCGCTTAGAACCCCTCGGCCACACCAGTAAGCCGTAAGTCTGGCAGAACTAATATTACACGAATGTTAGTACATTAAGGGCGTTTTACAAACACTCTCACGTGATCCGTTTAAATTTATTGAAGTAACTGTATATGAATATTTGGCCCATAGAAATCAGTACGTTATACTAGATGGAGAATGTTCTACGAATAGGAAAGTGACCAATGGCGTGCTCAAAGGAAGCATGAGAGGATTGTTAATATTCTCAATAATCATAAATGATCAGACTGTAAGTTTGTCTCTTAGCTATTCTGTCGTTTAGATGATAGAATCGTCGTCCAAGGAATGTTTTCGCAGTTGCGAATCTGGAAAGCCATCAGCCGTATAACTGAATAACGATAACGAAAATTTGTGCTGTACAGCAACTCGAACCCTTATATTCCGCATATCGCGAGCGGTCGCCTTACTCTTAGGCTATCAGAGTACGGCCCACCGCCACACCTAAACTTCCCTACGTCGTCAGCCACGTGTCTACATCCTGCATCCGTACACCCATAGTGTATACCCTCTTGCAGGGGAAGCGTTTTAATTGAACGTCTTTGCCCTTGCGTTGACGGATAAGAAAGGATGCATAAATCTCCGAAGGAACATTACAGCATACTTCTCAATACCACAGGTACTGCAATATCTTATAGAATCATTGTTAGTTGTTCGTGTGGAAATTCAAAGAGATTTACATAACATTCCACATATTGTAATAAATGGCAGGTCTGTTTAAATGGGAAATTTAAGATTATACCTGTAAGAAAGAGAAAGGACCTGACAGCAAGCGACTGAAAGAATAGTGGCGAACATCTTGAGCACATGAAATCTTAGTATTTAAGCGTAATACTAAGTAGGGATAAGAAATGAGAAGGTTATTGGGGAAGGTAATTGGAAGACGTAGATTTGTAAGAAGTGTTCTTTGAAAGTCCCGTTTACCTGTAAAGGAAATCGCATAGAAGACGCTATTGCGATCCATTCCACTGTTGCACCATTTGAAGTTCTTATCAATTGGGTATGCCACCAGATATGGCGAATTCAGAGAAATATAATCCATTCGAAACTGTAAAAGAAATCTCGGGGCACTTAAATGGGATATCTTGAGGAAAGAGTACGTGGTCTTCGAAAAAGTCTGTGCGATCACTGTCTATGACGCGTAAGGTTTAGGATGTATATAGTGACATAAGTCTCTCTTCTTCAATACGAGAATGGAATACGGCATAAAGCTGAAAACAGTAGTGCGTGAGCTGTACAGTGGCTTGTGGAGTATAAATGTAGATGTGCAACATTACGTCAAGTGTGGTTGCGTAGGTTTTGTTCAGTTACCCTACTGTATCAGCTGCGATCCCCTCCCGAACAGTTCCAGTCCCTTCTCTTACCCTACCTTGTGGCTAAAGCGTCTCTAACTATATGTTGATCATTATTCGACGAATCTGCTGTAACTAGACAGACAGGCAAGTATTTTCATAAACAAGACTCGTGTTATCCACGCAGCTTATAAAGCTTCGATAAGTGTTTAATTGCATTCTCGGTACTATATGAGTAGTCTGTTTCGAAAATGTACCCATCTACCTGATCTCGATATACAAATGAATATCTGTTTACCACACTGGCCTGAAAATGAAAACTACGTCAACGGAAGGCACCAAAGTTGAAATACATTTCTGTAAACAATAAAGGGATATGTATTATAAGAGTAATGAACGAGAAAAAAAGTGTCATTTTTGAATTGGAGAAACTTTTTATGTTTTCTGATTATGTAATGTTTAGAGATCAAGCTTCCATCACGGCCCAGTGTTCTCTGGGTGCTGTGTACCACGCTCTTCAAATGTCTTTCAAAGAATACAGTCATTTCTTTTTTCCCTAGGCTGGTCTATTTTCGAGCATTTTGTGTACTCTAATTACGAGCATGGAGAAACATCGTGTTTATTGTAACCTACGTCAATGGTATAATTTTAATTATATTTAACTGGAAACTTTTTCAGGTATATCTGACACATATTCATGAGTTAGTGTTTTCATATTATCCGTTCTCGTTACGTTCCACTATATAATGAACTTGTTTCTTGATTAGAGCTGAGTTTTCAAACATATAAGTGTGTTTCAATGTCTTTTCTGCAAAACGTCTGGGGGTAATACATCACAAAATGGGTAATTTGTTACAGAAAAAATGTTCGGATCACTTCCCGGCAGCGTCAGGCGACCTTCATGATTCTTCGTGCTTGGATCGATGACATTTCACTGAATTAGGGGAATTTACTGTGTACAGAAATGCAATGTACGTGTAATAATGTACTGCTTGTATGACTTTGATTGTGTATTTTATTATATATACGCGTAAGAAGTTTTTCCAGTATCAGTCGAAGGTGGCTACAAAGTTGAAAGTAGGTACGTGTGACAGAATACGAAATGACAGACTTATGAATAAATAGCTTTCGTAGATGAAGAAATAGTTTTATCTTCCGCAAGGCTCATCACAGCTTTGCTCTGTTGCGTAATGGGTGCGGTGTTGCCGCTGTGAGCGTTACACTGACGTGCAGAGAAATCTACTTCTTCTCGCGTGTGTTCCGTACATTACAAGCTAATCAGACGTCTATAATAATGAGCTTGTCAACAAAACTGTAAACATTGATGCTTGTGCAGGAACCTGCCTTTCAACAGACAAATGACGTTCCACTGATAGAATCTCTCGGACGGTTTTATAGCAGCCCGGCTCGGCTGTGCACTGGTAGCATTCAGTACATACGGTCAGACGGCTTGACTGGTGTATCGTATTTTGTCTGTCGCCATTGCATAGAGTTATGAATAAATTTCAAAGAACAACATTAAGTAACTGAAAATCGTTACTTCCGCCATGTAAACAGCTCACGGCAGGGAAGTTGTCTTGAATTATGAATCTTACGCGTTCCACATTGAATTGGCGACTAGAGTGACATCCTATCGCAATGATGGGAGCACTTCGTGAGGTAAATAACATGTTTACCAATGCAAATATTATGCGCGAATCAGGGATTTATGTGTGTGAGAGTGATTCAATACACACTGTAGAGCCAAAGAAACGAGTACACCCACGTAATGTCGTGTAGCGCCCCCGTGAGCACGCAAAAGTGCCGCAACACGACGTGGCATGGACTCGACTATCGTCTGAAGTAGTACTGGAGGGAACTGATACCATGAATCCTGCAGGGCTGTTCATAAATCCGTAAGAGTACGAGGAGTGGAGATCTCTTCTGAACAGCATGTTGAAACGCATCAGAGATATGGTCCGTAATGCTCATGTCAGTGGAGTTTGGTGTTAAGAGGAAGTGTTTAAATTCAGAACACTGTTCCTGGAGCCACTGTGTAGCAACTCTGGACATGTGTGGTGTAGCATTGTCCTGCTGGAATTACCGAAGTCCGTCTGAATAAACAAAGGACATGGATAGAGGCAGGTGATCAAACAGGATGTTTACATATGTATCACCTGTCACAATCAGTTGTAGATGTATGAGGGTTCCTATGACAATCCAACTGCACACTCCCCCCATCATTACAGAGCCTCAAAAGGCTTGAACAGTCCCCTGCTGACATGCAGGGTCCATTGATTCATGGGATTGCCTCCATACCCGTATACGCCCATCCGCTCGATACAATTCGAAACGAGACTCGTCCGACCAGGCGACATGTTTCCAGTCATCAACATTCCAGTATCAGCGTTGACGGGCCCAGGCGAGTGTGCCTTCGGTACCGAAAGCCCATATCGAAGATGCTTCGTTGTATGATTCGCACGCTGTCACTTGCCTATGACCCAGCACTGAAATGTGTAGCAATTTGCGGGAAGCTTATTCTTCTGTCAAGCTGAAAGATTCTCTTCGGTTGTCTTTGGTCCAGTTCTTGTGGGACCTTTTTCTGGCAGCAGCGATGTCGGAAATGTGATGTTTTACCGGATTCCTGGTATTCACGGTGCACTTGTGAATTGGCCGTACGGGATAATCCCCACTTCATTGCTTCCTCGGAGATGCTGAGTCCAATCGCTCGTGAACCGTCTGTAACACCACGTTCAAACTCACTTAAATTTTGATAGCTTGTCATTGTAGCAGCAGTAATCGATCTAACGACTGCGTCCGACGTATGTCACATTATACAGGCGTTGCCGCCGGCAGTGCCATATTCTGACTGTTTATATATCTCTGTATTTGAATATGCTAGCCTATACCAATTTCTTTGGCGGTTCAGCGTATATCGGCTGCGGTGGCACAAATGAAAAAAAAGGGAAAAGGAAAGTAACGCAAGATGTTCTTGTTCAACTCTTGGTACACAACTGCTCTCGTGCCGCTTAGTATGCACTGTGATGCATTGTTGAAACTCATTGCCGCATTTCTTTGTCTTGGATCCCTCATGGCAGACTTATTCACCCTGCCGCGCGGAGAATCCCGTTCACATCCAGATTTGATTCAAGGAAGGCACAAATCCTAAAGTTGGGTCATATGGTGTTATGTTGAAACAACGTATTGCATGAATACGATGTAAAGTTTCTGAAGTAGTTTTTCGGAAACTAGTTTTACTTGTATCATAAAAAATAAAACACAAAAATTTTGTGTTCGCCGTTTCTTCGTTATGCAAACGTTCTCGAACGATCGCAGGGAAACTATTGGTGAAACATAAGTGATTACTTCAGATGGTATGTCTCACACCACAGCCTGATCTTTAGGTGGTTATCTTTTCGTTACGTGAGAGATTAATTCGACGTTAAAAAGCAGAGTGAAAAGAAGTTATCCAACCAGGAGCCGACTGCACAACCTTTCACTTTTCATCCTTACGCTCCACCGCTACACTACCATATCAGCCAGATGCTGATCAGTTCCCCCTTGCTGCAGTTTCTGGGCACTGAGCTCTGTCAAGTTAAGTCGGCTGTCCGTTGACTGGTAGTGGCATCGTTATAACAAACTTTCATTCATCGTAATTCAAATAATTTGTACGAAATAATTATCAATTATGTAAAAACTTCTTCTTGAACAAATATATCAGTCACAAACGGACCAAAACCCGTAGAACTGTTCCTGAGATTATCCTGCACGGTCGCAAGCAATCGACTTCAGTTTGTATATACACTATAGACATTTTAAACCACAGATAACTTCCAATCAAGTTGCACAGCACGAAACTTTGTTGTTGTTGTGGTCTTCAGTCCTGAGACTGGTTTGATGCAGCTCTCCATGCTACTCTATCCTGTGCAAGCTTCTTCATCTCCCAGTACCTACTGCAACCTACATCCTTCTGAATCTGCTTAGTATATTCATCTCTTGGTCTCCCCCTACGATTTTTACACTCCACGCTGCCCTCCAATACTAAATTGGTGATCCCTTGATGCCTCAGAACATGTCCTACCAACCGATCCCTTCTTCTGGTCAAGTTGTGCCACAAGCTCCTCTCCTCAAAAAATGGTTCAAATGGCTCTGAGCACTATGCGACTTAACTTCTGAGGTCATCAGTCGCCTAGAACTTAGAACTAATTAAACCTAACTAACCTAAGGACATCACACACATCCATGCCCGAGGCAGGATTCGAACCTGCGACCGTAGGGGTCACGCGGTTCCAGACTGAAGCGCCTTTAACCGCACGGCCACACCGGCCGGCGACCTCCTCTCCTCCCCAATCCTATTCAGTACCTCCTCATTAGTTACGTGATCTACCCATCTAATCTTCAGCATTCTTCTGTAGCACCACATTTCTAAAGCTTCTATTCTCTTCTTGTCCAAACTATTTACCGTCCATGTTTCACTTCAATACATGGCTACACTCCATACAAATACTTTCAGAAATGACTTCCTGACACTTAAATCTATATTCGGTATTAACAAATTTCTCTTCTTCAGAAACGCTTTCCTCGCCATTGCCAGTCTACATTTTATATCCTCTCTACTTCGACCATCATCAGTTATTTTGCTCCCCAAATAGCAAAACTCCTTTACTACTTTAAGTGTCTCATTTCCTAATCTAATACCCTCAACATCACCCGACTTAATTCGACTACATTCCATTATCCTCGTTTTGCTTTTGTTGATGTTCATCTTATATCCTCCCTTCAAGACACCATCCATTCCGTTCAACTGCTCTTCCAAGTCCTTTGCTGTCTCTGACAGAATTGCAATGTCATCGGCGAACCTCAAAGTTTTTACTTCTTCTCCATGGATTTTAATACCTACTCCGAATTTTTCTTTTGTTTCCTTTACTGCTTGCTCAATATACAGATTGAATAACATCGGGGACAGGCTACAACCCTGTCTTACTCCCTTCCCAACCACTGCTTCCCTTTCATGTCCCTCGACTCTTATAACTGCCATTTGGTTTCTGTACAAATTGTAAATAGCCTTTCGCTCCCTGTATTTTACCCCTGCCACCTTTAGAATTTGAAAGAGATTATTCCAGTCAACATTGTCAAAAGCTTTCTCTAAGTCCACAAATGCTAGAAACGTAGGTTTGCCTTTCCTTAATCTTTCTTCTAAGATAAGTCGTAAGGTCAGTATTGCATCACGTGTTCCAGTATTTCTACGGAATCGAAACTGATCTTCCCCGAGGTCGGCTTCTACTAGTTTCTCCATTCGTCTGTAAAGAATTCGTGTTAGAATTTTGCAGCTGTGGCTTATTAAACTGATTGTTCGGTAATTCTCACATCTGTCAACACCTGCTTTCTTTGGGATTGGAATTATTATTTTCTTCTTGAAGTCTGAGGGTATTTCACCTGTTTCATACATCTTGCTCACCAGATGAGAGAGTTTTGTCAGGACTGGCTCTCCCAAGGCCGTCAGTAGTTCCAATGGAATGTTGTCTACTCTGGGGGCCTTGTTTCGACTCAGGTCTTTCAGTGCTCTGTCAAACTCTTCACGCAGTATCGTATCTCCCATTTCATCTTCATCTACATCCTCTTCCATTTCCATAATATTGCCCTCAAGTACATCGCCCTTGTATAGACCCTCCATATACTCCTTCCACCTTTCTGCTTTCCCTTCTTTGCTTAGAACTGGGTTTCCATTTGAACTCTTGATGTTCATACAAGTGGTTCTCTTATCTCCAAAGGTCTCTTTAATTTTCCTGTAGGCAGTATCTATCTTACCCCTAGTGAGATAAGCCTCTACATCCTTACATTTGTCCTCTAGCCATCCCTGCTTAGCCATTTTGCACTTCCTGTCGATCTCATTTTTGAGATATTTGTATTCCTTTTTGCCTGCTTCATTTACTGCATTTTTATACCCAAGGATTTCTGCTACCCCTCGTCTTTTACCTACCTGATCATCTTCTGCCTTCACTACTTCATCCCTCAAAGCTACCCATTCTTCTTCTACTGTATTTCTTTCCCCCATTCCTGTCAATTGTTCCCTTATGCTCTCCCTGAAACTCTGTACAACCTCTTGTTCTTTCAGTTTATCCAGGTCCCATCACCTTAAATTCCCACCTTTTTGCAGTTTCTTCAGTTTTAATCTACAGGTCATAACCAATAGATTGTGGTCAGAGTCCACATCTGCCCCTGGAAATGTCTTACAATATATAACCTGGTTCCTAAATCTCTGTCTTACCATTATATAATCTATCTGATACCTTTTAGTATCTCCAGGGTTCTTCCATGTATACAACCTTCTATCATGATTCTTAAACCAAGTGTTAGCTATGATTAAGTTGTGCTCTGTGCAAAATTCTACCAGGCGGCTTCCTCTTTCATTTCTTAGCCCCAATCCATATTCACCTACTACGTTTCCTTCTCTCCCTTTTCCTACACTCGAATTCCAGTCACCCATGACTATTAAATTTTCGTCTCCCTTCACTATCTGAATAATTTCTTTTATTTCCTCATACATTTCTTCAATTTCTTCCTCATCTGCAGAGCTAGTTGGCATATAAACTTGTAATACTGTAGTAGGCATGGGCTTCGTATCTATCTTGGCCACAATAATGCGTTCACTATGCTGTTTGTAGTAGCTTACCCGCATTCCTATTTTCCTATTCATTATTAAACCTACTCCTGCATTACCCCTATTTGACTTTGTGTTTATAACCCTGTAGTCACCTGACCAGAAGTCTTGTTCCTCCTGCCACCGAACTTCACTAATTCCCACTATATCTAACTTTAACCTATCCATTTCCCTTTTCAAATTTTCTAACCTACCTGCCCGATAAGGGACCTGACATTCCACGCTCCGATCCGTAGAACGCCAGTTTTCTTTCTCCTGATAACGACATCCTCTTGAGTAGTCCCCGCCCAGAGATCCAAATGGGGGACTATTTTACCTCCGGAATATTTTACCCTAGAGGACCCCATCATCATTTAATCATACAGTAAAGCTGCATGCCCTCGGGAAAAATTATGGCCATAGTTTCCCCTTGCTTTCAGCCGTTCGCAGTACCAGCACAGCAAGGCCGTTTTGGTTATTGTTACAAGGCCACATCAGTCAATCATCCAGACTGTTGCCCTTGCAACTACTGAAAAGGCTGCTGCCCCTCTTCAGGAACCACACGTTTGTCTGGCCTCTCAACAGATACCCCTCCGCTGTGGGGAAGCTTGCGGGCCTCAGCGATACAGATAGCCGTACCGTAGGTACGGCTATCTGTATCGCTGAGGCCCGCAAGCCTCTTCACCAACGGCAAGGTCCATGGTTCATGGGGGGGGGGGGGCACGAAACTTGTCAGACGTAAAATATTTCACACACCACGATTTTTAATATAGCAGCTGGTTAGGAGTGAGCTGTCATTGTTGAATGTCGATAGGAAAGTGTGCATCTTTTCAAGTGGTGAAACAGGATTGAAAATTGTATTACAAACCTTCATAAACACAATATCACATAATATTTGTGATTTAATACTGAATGAGTAGTCTTCTGGGTCCAGCTTTTTGTCAGGAGCAGTCAAATGTCGGAATAAAAGCTGTTACATTGTTAGCGCTACCTTTTAAAGAGGCATCCATTAAAATGATGTAAATCGCTGAATATTCGTGACAATTAAGTATCTAATTTCATTTGAATGTGAAATTATGTGAGAAGAAAGTGCAAGCTTTGCAAAGAATAATGTAAGGGGATGCGTGGATCCATACAATCTATCAGGTAAACCAAAGACTCTACATTATAATTGACTTCATTCCATTGATAATAAGCTACAAGAGAACACACATATTAATAACGTCAATGAAAATGTTATATAAAAGTGAGCTACTCAAATTACATATTGACAGAGCGAGAAAGAAAGGAAAAGAGGAAACACACATGTTCACTGGAGTTCTGCTGAAATACAAACATAAGTAATGTAGGCAGAGGGAATTCATATTCATTTAATAAGAGTATATTTCAATTAAAATCATTTTTCATGAACGTTTGTTCCGCATTTCTAGTTTAATTGTGGTACCACCAACGGAACTCAGCATTTTAATAAACAAATGTAATCGTCAAGATCTCATTTCGATAGATGTAATAATAATAAAGGTCCAGTTCCCTTGAATTGGGATTGAATATTCTCATGTGTGTACGCGTAAACCATATAAAAGAAATTTATGCACCAAAAGTAATAACTTCAGAATTAATACTTCTCTAGAAAGAAACATTTAAAACAAATGTAAGCAAATTTGAACTCCCATCCTCAAATTGTAAGGGCATTTTCCAAACGAAGACGTGAAAACAAGGGAAAACAATACAATAAAGGAAGAGGCCATATTCACATTACTGTCTTTCTTTTTTATAGAAATGAAAAACGCCAGGATGTTCATGTTCTACATCTTCACTTTAATAACGGGATAATTAATTAGCATAATATGCCTGTCATTTACTTCCTATCCCACTATGCTGAGAAGGCTAACTAGAAGACCTGTCTTTGAAACGTGTCATTCATTCGAGAGAAAAAGTTGGAACATTAACGTTATATTTTTCGCAAAACAATACAGCTATTCTTAGCGTAATAAGAATTAAAGAACTCAGGAATTACATACTTTTGTAACGTATCACGCAAAATTAAAGGATATCCACATCCGACACTGTAACCATAACTATATCTGCTAAGTGTTTTCACGTTTTTCGAATTTCTTAATAGGGTAGTAAAAGCTATGACGACAGGCTAACTTTATAAGAAGACAGATCATAAGAAGCCAGTGACCAACAATTAACAGTTTAATTTATATGCAAGTAGAAAACTAAATCCTCTCGCGTATTACTTCATGGCGACACACGTAGTTGACGTGTGAAGTTTGACCATAAACAATTGTACGAGTGCAACAAGGATCACAACTACTTAAGCCCCTTCCATGTATCTGACGACGACCTAAATCTATTCCAGCACCTGTTAGATGTTGGTTATTATGTATTTACAGTTGAAGGCGTCTGAGAACATATTTTGACATTAAAGTGCACAGTGGAAGTGAAAGACAAAAATCAAGGCTTTTTTGTGTGATTTGTTGACTTAGGATAGGGCAACAACAATTCAAATGGTGCAAGGTATTTGAAATCCTCATAAAAATAAGTATACGCTAAAGAGAAAGACAAGTAATATACTACACGTGTCATGACCAAGAAGGGAAAATACGAATGGAAGAATACGAGAGAAGCTCTAGGAGTTCAAGATATGTAAGAAGGAAATACAACCTTTCTCCTCTACTGCAACCTGTATATTGAAGAAGCAACGAAAGAAATAAAAGTAACGTTCAGAAGTCGAAATATGTTTAAAAGGAAAAGTACACATATATTCATCTTTTGGATTTGCAGTTCTTGTATTTCTTTTGAGTGTGGTGTTGAAATTCTTGGATGCAGGTTCCGTTTTTTATGCAAAACACAATTTTTTGTTGTTACCCAAACAACTTTCGGCACCTCTGTGCCATTTCGGTGGGTTTTGTTTATTGAAAAACTGTTAAAAGTGAACATCTTTTAGGTTGTAACTGATCTAACAAAATGAGGCCTAAAGACATTTCTTGTTTGTTTTTGCTGTTATCTTGATTTTAAATTATATGGTTTTGAAGGAACATCTGTACGGTGTCCTGTACATGTTCAGCTGTCAGTGCAGGACATCATTATGTGGCCTTGCAAAATGATATGGTCTAAAATAAAGGTAAGAACAGAAAGGGAAAAAAAAATGTTTTATAAGCTGCAACCTAAAATACGAGGGCGGTTCAGAAAGTAACCGCCGATTGGTCACAGTGCGGGTTGTGGGGGGAGTAGCGACGCCATCTCTGCGTTCACGCACTCAACAGGTCAGTCGGCATCAAGCCGTGGTCGAGTGAACGTCGTACCTGCGCTAGTTTAGTTTTTGTGGCAGTTTGAAATGTGTGCTGCAATAGAAAACCCCGCCAAATGTGAAGTGCGTGCTGTCATAAGGTTTTTTACAGCCAAAGGATATTCTGCAGCAGCTATTCATCGTGAGCTTTGTGCCGTGTACGGACCAAGAGTTATGAGTGAAGGAGTTGTCCGTGAATGGGTACGTTTATTTAAAAGTGGACGAGAAAACGTTCATGATGAAGAGAGGAGTGGTAGACCATCATTGGTGACTGACGAACTCGTTCAGACAGTTGATGCAAAAGTTCATGAAAATCGACGTTTCTCAATGTCAGAGTTGTCTACAGGTTTTCCACAGATTTCTAAGACTCTCTTGTACGAGATAGTGACAGCAAGATTGGGTTACCGTAAGTTCTGTGCACGATGGGTGCCCAAAATTCTTACCGACCACCACAAAACTCAAAGAATGGCCTCTGCATTAGACTTTCTGTCACGTTATGAGGACGAAGTAGAACCATTGTTAAACAGAATCGTGACCGGTGACGAAACCTGGATTAAGTACGTGAACCCTGAGACAAAAGAACAATCAAAGATGTGGGCACATTCAAATTCGCCTACCAAACCAAGAAAAGCCTCACAAGATTTTTCTGCCAGAAAACTGATGGCAACGGTGTTTTGGGATGCCAAAGGGGTGTTGTTGGTTGAATTCATGGAACGTGGTACGACCATTAATCAAGACGTGTACTGTGAAACAATAAAAAAGTTACGACGGGCTATACACAACAAACGCCGTGGTATGCTGACTTCCGGTATCGTTTTTTTGCGCGATAACGCCCGTCCTCATTCTGCTCGCAGAACAACGGCCCTTCTTGAGTCCTTCAAGTGGGACGTTATCAACCATCCACCTTACAGCCCAGACCTGGCGCCAAGTGATTATCACCTCTTCATGCATTTGAAGAAATGGCTCGGGTCACAGCGGTTTGATGACGACGAAGAGCTCAAAGATGCGGTCACAGGCTGGCTCCAGGCACAAGCGGGTGATTTTTATGCAGAAGGAATTTCAAAGCTTGTGAAGAGATACGATAAGTGCCTCAATCGCTATGGAGACTATGTAGAAAAATAGTGCAAAGATGTAGTTGTAAGATGTATATATTAAAATATTTTTATTTAACTTGGTGTATTTTTTTAAATCGACCGGAGGTTACTTTCTGAACGGCCCTCGTATGTTCACTTTTTACAGTTTGCTAATAAGCAAAACCCACTGATGACAGCACAGGTGTGCTGAAACATGTTTGGGTAACGACGAAAAGCAGTGCTCAGCTTAAAAGGCGGAACCTATATCCAATAAAGAACATAAAGTATAATATTCGTTGACGGAGTTGGTGCCCTTTCTGAAAATTAAGAAAAGTAGCACTACCTGTTGAATGGAATTATCTGTCTAATGAGTGTTCTATTTCATACCCTACTGATTTACCACGCCGCTACTGGCCTAGATGTCGATGGAATGTTCAGCATTTTACTTTTCCGGAATATATTTTATATCTCTGTGCAAACCTAGGGCGAGCAGACTGAAATTACGTATCTTACTACTGTAAACTTTAATCCTGCCATTCGCACATGTTACTGATAGCGAAATGAAAAATAGATGCCCTATTTGAGCTTCTGTCTCTGGTAATAATATTATTTCTTTTTTTTTTTTCAGTCACCCCGAAAAAGGGTTTCATACTGCTCCCCAGAGTAGTCTACGCAAGACACATTATATCTTCGAGCTGTAGCCTCCTGTTGTAGTTCGGAGTCCTAAGCTAACTAGGACATGTTAACTTATGTACAGAGGCTAGATCAATAAACCTCTCCAATCAGAGGGTTGCCCCTTCATCTACTGAAGTAGCTGCTGTCCCTTTTCACGAACCATGTATCAGTCTAGACTCTTCAGAGCTACCCCTCAGAAGCGGTTACACGTGCAGTGCATCGTTAACACATTTAAACCACACGTCTGCGGAAAGCTACATGGTCGGGGGGTAAAGGTAATAATGTAAATTTATAGTTGTTCTCTCAGAACTATTGTCTTATTAATGTAGTAGTATAAACCCTGTCACATATCGTTCTTTCACGTCAAATATATCACAGCTAGATAAAGGTTTTGATTAACTTGTAGTACGTCTTTGTTCCCACGATACGAATGGTTTGTGGCATAATGGTAAACTGTTTATAGCTTTAGGCCACTCAAAGCCTCACTAATTAGCGCTATATGTTGGCGAATGTGCGAATGAAGTGATTTAATATGAAGATGATTCAATTTGCGTCTGATATGATTTACAGAATTATCGCAAGCATTGTGTAAGACTCAGCGCACAGTGGCTATTTGTGGGAGAGCAAGACATACAGCTGCTACAAGAAGACTTCATCCTACTGCCTACTACTTGTTTATCTACAGAACAAGTAGCACATTCCTCCAAACCCTAGACCTTCTAAGTGAATGTAGGATATGTCCGCTTCTGTCATAAATGCAAGACAAACGCCTCTAGGAAATAGCGTCTGGAAGGCAATCCGGTTGCCTTAGAAGAAATAGTCCAATATCAAAAAGAATGTGGCAGCCGGATATGAAAATATTGAGCTTAAGGTGTTTATGGGGGGAATTTATTTACCTTATAAACAATAAGGAACCGAGAAGACTTGGCAACATTTTTGAATCGGCATGTCCCTCTGACGAACTAATGAGAGTAACCATGTAAAAAGAAAAGGTGGAAGAGCAGAAGGAAGTTTTGTGGGAGATTTCTGTACGAATGGAACCTTCGAGAAGAAGATTGGTAAGAAATAACGGTTCTGATTGTGTCTTGAAGGAGTCACGATGCGTCCTTAGCTACTGCTGTTTTGAGTTGGTAGCCGTCCCAATGACTGTCATTTCCAGTAGATCACACTCTGCTGATGGCAGCATAGCTAACCCTCCGTTTTATCGGTACAGCACAGTATTCACACCATGGTGCACTATTATATTATTTAAGGTTAGTCTTATTCTCAACTATAAATTGTTTCTTTTTTCTTGTTTATTTTAAAGTAACTTACCTGTAAACGACAGAAAACAATATTTTTGTAATTTTTGTCAAGTAGATGCACTGGCAATATTAGGATTGTTGCTTGGTATAAATTCAACGATATTGCCTGAATGGTAGGGTTCTTGTGAGTACACTCGAGAATAAGAGCGTCGATAGTGAACAGCAAAACAGTACAGAGGTGACGTAGCTGCGGATAAGAGAGAGTGAAAGTGTGTTTGGTTCCGGTACAGCACTTATAAGTACAGGAAAGCTTTGTGGCCATGAGCAGAATGCAATTCCTGTGTATCTGAGAACAATGTCAATTTATGAAGAAACTCGGTGCGAACTATAAATGGAGACTAATGTTTGACCAAAGCACACTTAAAATTATCTACAACTGGAAGGCGAGCTATGGTTGGTGTTATTGTTTTCACTGAGCTGATATGTCGCGCCAGCAGCTTCACAGTAAGAGTGAACCGTTTCAGACGTCCAGTTCTGTGTAAAGCTTGCAGTGACTTAGCGTTTTCTTTCGTTAGTACATTTATTATATGAAACTTAATCAGAGGTATGCAGTACTTATTAACACAAGTCATACTTCTCTCAAGCAGGGTCCGTAATTCATTTTTCTAAGTTCCGAATATCACATATTGAATAAAGAAATATTTCAGTATAAAAATAGGAATTATGCTTGAAGGGAATGCTACATTATTCTTCTAAATTGAGTGATCATTTCTCATTGGTTAATCAAAGTCATTATCTAAATTTTACAATAAAACAATCTTAAATAACTTTTGAAAGTAACTTCCAATAACTGCTGAAAGTATTACATGTGGCAAAATGTAGTGTTCAGCTTTAATTTAATAATTATAATAGGCACTTTGATGTGTGTTAGTCAGTTTATATATCGATGTCTTCGCCATTGTATTTCAACGATCCCTCACCATTTTGATGTTTTTTTGATGTCATTAGTATCTAATTTTATGTTTTTGGTAATGAATCATAAACATTTGGAAGGGTTGATTAGTAAAACTGAGTAACGGTAAAGACTACCGTTCAGTTAATTAATGTAATTAGTACCAAATCACGCAATGCCATAACTAACTCAGGTTTCATTTCAAGTAACTCTAACATTTTGAGCATGTAGTTAGATTTGATTAACTAAATTTTTGGGTCATCTCCCTACTCTAATGATCTCCTGCATAAATAATGACCCTTATCGCCCATTTGCGTAGCACAAATTGTTACCTAAGCATAAGTTTAATTAAATCCCACTGGTTTCCGGAATGAGTTGACCACTTTAGGACTGGCAGTAGCCTTTTATCTTTATGTGATTAAATTTTCGTCTATTTCAGTTTCATTAAATAATAAAACGTCCATTAATCAATGAAAATTAATTTTTATAATTACACTTCTTTGCACTACTGGTTATTAGGACAGCGTATCCACATGCCATGTTAATGATTAGTTGTGCATTTTTCCAGATAATTTCGGTTTACTTCCTTCGGAATTCATGCCTTTATGACAAATAGGTACACGTAATCGCAATAGATTCCAACGTATACCAAGCAGTATGGAATGGTAACACGTTGCAGTGGCTCATGATCTGCCACACACCATGGAGGACATGAGGCCCACGTACTGTCGCTGATTCGCCCCTGTCTGCCACTGGTTATAAATCACTGCTGCTTGCTTCTGCTGACGACGTCGTTCATCTCCATTCTACCCAACGGGAAGCGTTAGCCTCCTGCACATGCACATGTCTCTAGTGTCAGCCATGTATAACGTCCTCAAAGTAAATTGCTGCTTGACAGTCGGTTAGTGTTTGTTTTGTAAGTGAAGGTACTGTCACATTGCTTATGCCTTTCATATAGGTCAATAAATGTTCGTCGTGTTATTTCATTACCTGATAGCCAATATTTCCATGCCATTTTCCTGTTTGATGGCTGTATGCTCACCCTAGCATGCTTTAATTTGAATATACTAAGCAGCCTGGCAACTATATAAATGATTTAACAGTAGATTTCAGCGCAAACTAAGCCAGTCGTATGTGCTTTTTTTATGAAGTCTATTAGGAAAGTAAGGCCCAATGAGTCGTGAAATGGAAACGACAGCGAAAATCGGACGAAGTTTTCCACAGAAGTGTTAGACAGTTTTGTTAGTGCGCCTGTTGATCGCGTCACGTCGCTATTTTCTGTTCTCACACAGCGAGCACATAAAGCTGCCTAGAACAATAGTGTCTCCCTCCCAGTATGGACGCTCGATGAAAGGTTTCGCCTGATTTCATGCAACCCCACATAACGCATTTCCTTTAAGACAATTTTCGGCTGATGGCGGCAGGGGCAATGAGGACGCCAATATACCATTTTCGATGGGAAGTGCTTGATCTAACACGAACATCACACAGACCGGACATGGGTCCTTCTGTTGTTCGTTCCAATGACATGAAGCGCTCGCTATGAAGACAACATTTTGTCGCAGACGTAAAAACTGTAGACCGCGAAGAAAAGTGTCGAAAATCACAGGCGGCTGCCTTCCATGGTGAGGGTATTGGAAAGTTGGTACAACGCTACGACAAATGCAAATGTCATTTTCTGAGCGGCGACTAAGGATGAAGCAGCTGGAAGGTGTACCAAAGTGTTGCAAATAAAACATTTGATTTTCCTGTGGTTTCCATTTTCCGACCGATCGGACCTTACTTTCCGAATAGCCCTTGTAAACATAAATATAAATCTGGAAAGTGTTATTGCAGGAGTCACTGACAGCTGGAATTTATTTAATGAAAAGCAATATGGAAAAATACTGTAGGGTGTAAATAGAAAACTCTTTCATTTCGTTTAACATTCAATATACTGATGAGAGATATTTCACCCATTCTGCTGACAGACATGAAGTATATCTGTTTTCACACACGAGGTACATACAGACCACGTTACGAATTACAGTGTGTACTTCAGACTTCAAAATAGTCTCAATATTATATTCGAATTATTTATTTGACAATGGCTGTATTTGGGATATGTGACTATGTGGAACGTATTTGGTGATTTGTAATGTAGCTGTAGCGTATTCTGTGTGTAATCTGGTATACAGGGTGATTGCGTAATGATGTTACAAATTTTCGAGGATGATGGAGAACGGTAAACGTATCAACATAAGGTAAGGGGTCATAGTTCGTAAACGGCCGTGTCGAAAATTATAAGCGAAAATATTTCTAATACCACCACCAGCGGAATACATGTACCGGCATTAAATCGTACGGTAGACACCTTTTAGATGCGTTAGTATGGCTCAAAACATTAAAAAAGTCCAGTAAACAAGGGCTCTAAAGCCGATAACTTAAAGAGCTATGAGCACTTGTTCATCTTCGCTACTGTGAAACACATCTCATCTACTGAGATATTTACTGGATTTACTGGACTTTATTTTTGGTCCATACTACTTTCTCGAAAATATGGAACCTTAAACCTTAGAGTTAGCGGTAATGGAAATATGTTCCACAATATCGAAGATAAACAAGTACTCGTAGCTCTTAAGTCTAGTATTTTAAAGCCCATGTTCACCATACTTTTATTGTTTCGAATGTTTGCTACACATTTTTTTCTTGCTTTGGTTCACACTACCACCCCTGGAAGTTGTCTATCCGACATTCTTAGGAACAACAGTGCCAGTAAATATATTCCAGTGTCATATCTATCATAACGGTTTTCGATTATAACTTACGACTCTGACGTATCCGTAACAGGTCCCCTTACCTGAAATTGGTGCATTTGCCGTTCTCCATCATACCTCCAAGTTTGCAACATCATACCAGATCAACATGTATTTGTTATTTTTCTCATCAACAACTAAAACGAAATTCTCTGTTCATGTACGTTGTCCGAATTTTGTATTCGAATTCTTCATAATGGCCATGAAGACCGAAACCAGCTGGGCTCTAATGAAATGAAGGAGATTTATGTGTACAGTCCGTGTTTCTGATCCGGAATGTTCTTCATTAGTCCGAATCTGAATTTCCTGTGAATATGCTGAACAAATAGATAAATGTTTCAAGTTTGTTTCTGCTGCGACAACTACGATGGTTTTTTGTCACTGTTTCATATTAGACAAATGTAACTAGTTCATTTCCTAGATTAGGTAAGAAATAATGTAGTACAAGGGAATAATTAGAGCCATATCCGTCGAGTTAAGAACTGGGTAGTAGTATTTTTAACAGAGATAGAGTACTCTGCAGTGAGTTACGTAGGATAACCTACGTATAAAGGAAAACACCAAAATTATCGTTTCTTTATTTATTTTGCAACTTTTTAAAGTTTTCTGGGACTGAATTCTGGCCGGCCGCGGTGGACGAGCGGTTCTACGCGCTTTAGTCTCGAACCTCGCGACTGCTACGGTCGCAGGTTCGAATCCTGCCTCGGGAATGGATGTGTGTGATGTCCTTAGGTTAGTTAGGTTTAAGTAGTTCTAAGTTCTAGGGGGCTGATGACCTCAGATGTTAAGTCCCATATTGCTCACAGCCATTTGAACCACTGAATTCTAAGTTGTCATTACTCTTCCAACGAACGTCGTAGTTCCATTACTCCATTTACTGGAGGCCATGTTCCAGTCTTTATCGTACAATCTATAGTCTATCGTAGTGAACAGCCTCGTGTACCGGCATATGCTCATATGTGCGGGAGCGCGCGTCATCGTTACACATATACCAGAATGCATTCTTCCGCTTTCGTTTATACAGGCTGTAATTAGTTTACTCTGCAAATGTTTCATCACGAATAACAATCTCCCGTTCCCTAAATTCAATCAACGCGAACGTATATACGCTGGGATTATTGAATGAAGTTCCAAATAAACGTGGATGGCGAGCCCGCTTCCGATAGAAATCCTTGTTTCCGTGAGGCATCCTTTGTTGGCGTTGGCCGCAACGTTGATGGACAAACTCCGTGCACAAAATATATTTGTCCGCTGTTTGCACACAGCGAAAGAAATCAGTTGACAGAGTAATGCAACCTTTCCCAATGCATTTCCGTTTACGCAGTAAAGGAATGCCGTCAGTGTAGTAAAACCAATCCACTGTATGGATATTCGTAAATTTCGCAGGAGTATTGTCGCATAATCGTGAGAATCTCTGTTGTATGTCCTATATTTACGGATTACTTTAATTCATTATATGATTCGAATGTAGTTTTAAGTTTTATTTGGTAAGGTTGATAGACCGGTGATTTTGAGAAATCATTTTAAATTTGTTGCAGTAAGCACATACATATTAACGTTCGAATCTGTGAAGAACTTTGAGGTGAATTAAATGCGGCTTCATGTGTTCTTGTTTTCTTTTCTTCTTCTTTCTTTTTTCCATACTGCTATTCATTTCCTCTCCAAGTTTCACATATACACTATTTACTACTATGTTCTCTGTCTGAACAAAAAAAAAAAAAAAAAAAAAAAAAATATCTGACTTCTGTATTTCTAGCAGTCAGAATGAAAATGAAAGCCAATAACATATAACTGAAAACTAAAACCAACTGGACGTTCTTGGTGATTTAAAAGGTTCACTTCAATCCACCAATCTTGTAATGCAGCCAGCATCGTTTAATAAAACGAAGAATTAACGTAAACTGATGGTATTTATGAAGTTTGATTCATTGATAGGTTGGTTGGTTTGTGGGATTAAAGGGACCAGAGTGCAACGGTCATCGGTCCCTTGTTCCAAAACTTAAAAACTACCACACAGAGTAAAAAAAACGGATAATAGAGACAACAGACAACACAGGACAAGAAAAACTCAGACAAAAAACAGACATAACAAATTAAAATCACACGGAGTGTGGCGGTGGTTGGCCGACCATAGAACAAAAAAGGAAAAGCCGACCACCGAGAACACATTAAAAACTCAGATTAAAACCGTAGGCCAAAGGCCAGAATCAACACAAAGCAATAAAATAAAACATAAACACTCAAATTAAATGATAAAAACCCCCTGCCCGAATAAAACGTAAAACTAAGCCAGCCATAGCAGGGTCATCAGTTAAAAGGGCAGGGAGCGTATCAGGCAGCGCAAATGTCTGCCTGACCACAGCTAAAAGGGGGCAGGCCAACAAAATGTGGGCCACTGTCAAAGCCGCCCCGCAGCGACACAGATGAGGGTCCTCCCGATGCAGTAAGTAACTGTGTGACAGCCAAGAGTGGCCAATGCGGAGCCGACAAAGGACGACTGAGTCCCTGCGGTTGGCTCACATGGATGACTGCCACACAGTCGTCGTCTCTTTAATGGCACGGAGTTTATTGGGTGTGATCCGATCGCGCCATTCAGCATCCCAAAGCGCAATAACTTTTCGGCGGAGGACTGCTCGCAAATCAGTCTCTGGGAGGCCAATGTCCATAGATGGTTTACTGATGGCCTCTTTCGCCAGGAGGTCAACGTATTCATTGCCCGAGATACCGACATGACCGGGGGTCCACACAAAGACCACAGAGCAGCTGCAACGGGCAAGAGTATGCAGGGACTCCTGGATAGTCATCACCAGACGAGAACGAAGGAAACACTGGTCGAGAGCTCGTAGACCGCTCAGGGAATCACTACAGATCACGAAGGACTCACCTGAGCAGGAGCGGATATACTCTAGGGCACGAAAGATGGCGACCAGCTCAGCAGTGTAAACGCTGCAGCCAGCCGGCAATGAACGTTGTTCGGAATGGTCCCCTAGAGTAAGCGCATAACCGGCACGACCAGCAACCATCGAGCCGTCAGTGTACGCAATGCCCGAACCCTGATACATTGCATGGAGGGAAAGAAAGCGGTGGCGGAAGGCCTCCGGAGGGACTGAGTCCTTCGGGTCCTGTGCCAATTCCAGCTGAAGGCGAGGGTGAGGCACACACCATGGGTGTGTACGCAGAGGTGCCCTGAAAGGAGGCGGAAGAAGTAAGGCCCCAAGCCCGGAGAGAACCTCTCGGACGCGGACCGCGATCGTACTGCCAGCCCTGGGTCGACGTTCTGGAAGATGGACGTGCGACTCTGGGAATAGTAACCGATAGTTAGGATGCCCGGGCAAGCCGGAAACATGGCCAGCATAAGTGGCCAGCAAACGTTGGCGCCGTAACTGAAGTGGAGGGAAACCTGCCTCCACTAGTATGCTGCCAAGGGCTGGTACGGAAAGCACCAGTGGCAGGGCGTATCCCGCTGTGGAGGATTGGGTCCAGCACCTGCAACGCAGATGGGGATGCTGAGCCATAAACCAGGCTCCAATAATCCAGACGGGACTGGATTAACGCCTGGTAGAGCCGTAACAGGGTAGATCGGTCGGCGCCCCAGCGGGTGTGGCTCAAGCATCTCAGAGCATTTAGATGCCGCCAACACGCCTGTTTAAGCTGCCGAATTTGAGGCAGCCAAGTCAGACGGGCATCAAAAACTACACCCAAAAACCTGTGGGTCTGCAACACAGCAAGGAATTCGTCAGCAAGATAAAGCCGCGGCTCAGGATGGACCGTTCGGCGCCGGCAGAAATGCATAACGCGGGTCTTGGCAGCCGAAAACTGAAAACCATGCGCTACAGCCCAAGACTGCGCCTTGCGGATAGCGCCCTGTAGCTGACCTTCAACAGCTGCAATGCCAGTAGAGCTGTAGTAAAGGCAGAAGTCGTCAGCATACAGGGAAGCGGAGACAGAATTCCCCACCGCTGCAGCGAGCCCGTTTATTGTGATTAAAAACAGGCAGACACTGAGGACAGATCCCTGTGGTACCCCGTTCTCCTGGACTCGGGAGGAACTATTAGAGGCCGCGACTTGCACGTGGAAGGTACGATGCAACAGAAAATTTCGGATAAAGAGCGGCAGAGGGCCCCGAAGACCCCATCCATGAAGCGTAGAAAGTATGTGATGACGCCATGTCGTATCGTACGCCTTCCGCATGTCGAAAAAGACAGCGACCAGGTGCTGACGGCGGGCAAAGGCAGTACGGATGGCCGACTCCAGACTCACCAGATTGTCGGCGGCGAAGCGGCCTTTACGGAATCCACCCTGAGACGGAGCCAGAAGGCCCCGAGACTCCAGTACCCAATTCAAGCGCCGGCTCACCATCCGTTCGAGAAGCTTGCCCACCTCCAAAGGGCTCTTGCCCGGTTTCAAAACGGGGATGACAATGCTTTCCCGTTATTGCGACGGAAACTCACCCTCGATCCAGAGACGGTTGTAAAGGTCGAGGAGGCGTCGCTTGCAGTCCACTGAAAGGTGTTTCAGCACCTGACAGTGAATGCGATGTGGCCCAGGAGCGGTATCAGGGCAAGCGGCAAGGGCGCTGTGAAATTCCCACTCGTTGAATGGAGCATTGTAGGATTCAGAATGGAGGGTGCGAAAAGAAAGGCTCCGACGTTCCATCCGCTCTTTAATGGAGCGGAAGGCCAGTGGGTAATTGAAAGAAGCGGAACTAAGAGCAAAATGCTCTGCCAAGCTGTTGGCAATTTCGTCGGAGTCTGTACAAACTGCTCCATTCAGTGAGAGCGCAGGGACGCTGACAGGGGTCCGATAGCCATAGAGGCGTCGGACCTTGGCCCAGACCTGCGATGGAGAGACATGGAGGCCAATGGTGGACACATACCGCTCCCAGCACTCCTGATTGCTTTGGCGGATAAGGCGGCGGGCCCGCGCACGCAGGAGCCGTTTGAAGGTGATGAGGTGTTCAATGCAGGGATATTGCTTGTGACGCTGTAGCGCCCGCCGGCGATCTTTAATCGCCTCTGCGATCTCAGGCGACCACCAAGGCACAGTCCGCCGCCGAGGGGACCCCGAAGAACTGGGAATGGCAGATTCTGCGGCAGTAACGATGCTGGTGGTGACTGAGTGAACCACCGCATCAATGTCGTCACTAGAGAGAGGCTCAATAGCGGCAATGGAGGAGAACAAGTCCCAGCCAGCCTTATTCATAGCCCATCTGCTGGAGCGCCCAGAAGAGTGACGCAGTCGCAGTGACAGAAAGATTGGAAAATGGTCACTACCACACAGGTCGTCATGCACACTCCATTGGACAGACGGTAAGAGGCTAGGGCTACAGATCGATAGGTCAATGGCGGAGTATGTGCCATGCGCCACACTGAAGTGTGTGGAGGCACCATCATTTAAAATAGAGAGATCGAGCTGCGCCAATAAATGCTGAACGGTGGTGCCTCGACCTGTTGCCACCGACCCACCCCACAGAGGGTTATGGGCGTTGAAGTCGCCTAGTAACAGGAAAGGTGGTGGCAATTGGGCTATCAGCGCAGCCAGGACATGCTGCGCGACATCAACATCCGGTGGACGGTAAAGACTGCAGACAGTAACAGCCTGTGGCGTCCACACCCGAACAGCGACAGCCTCTAAAGCTGTATGTAGAGGGACAGACTTGCTGTGAAGAGAGTTAAGGACATATATGCAGACGCCACCAGACACCCTTTCATAAGCTGCCCGATTCTTATAATAACCCCTATAGCCACGGAGGGCGGGGGTTCGCATTGCTGGAAACCAAGTTTCCTGAAGTGCAATGCAGAAGAAAGGGTGAAGGCATATAAGTTGGCGGAGCTCAGCTTGATGGTGGAAGAAACCGCTGCAGTTCCACTGGAGGATGGTATTGTCCATGTCTGAGAAAGGCGTGACGGGACTGGGAAGGCAGATTACGCCGCTGGGTCACCTGCTGCCTCCGAATGAGCACCAGTGCTAGTGCTTTCCATGGCGTCTGAGGGACCAGCGAGATCGAGGTCCTCAGCGGACGCCAGAATCTCCTCCTAATCCTCAGACGCAGTGCTTGTAGGGAGCGGTGGGATGGGTGCCACCGCAATGTCGTTAGCCTTGGTGACATGTGATGCTGGAAGTACAGCGAGATGACATGTGCCCGAACTTCCAGCATTTAAAACACCGCATTGGAGGAGGGATATATGGCTTCACATCACAGCGGTAAACCATCTCCTTGACCTTTTCGGGTAAAACATCACCTTCGAAGGCCAAGATGAAGGCACCGGTGGCTACCTGATTATCCCTCGGACCCCGATAGCGAGATGACATGTGCCCGAACTTCCAGCATTTGAAACACCGCATCGGAGGAGGGATATATGGCTTCACATCACAGCGGTAAACCATCACCTTCACCTTTTCGGGTAAAACATCACCTTCGAAGGGCAAGATGAAGGCACCGGTGGCTACCTGATTATCCCTCGGACCCCGATGGATGCGCCGGACGAAGTGAACACCTCGTCGTTCTAGATTGGCGCGTAGTTCATCGTCGGACTGTAGAAGAAGATCGCTGTGGAATATTATACCCTGGACCATGTTTAAACTCTTATGGGGAGTGATGGTGACGGAAACATCCCCCAACCTGTCGCAAGTGAGCAACCTCCATGACTGGGCAGAGGATACTGTTTTGATGAGAACTGACCCAGAGCTCATTTTGGACAAGCCCTCCAACTCCCCGAACTTGTCCTCTAAATGCTCCACAAAAAAACTGGGGCTTGGTCGACATAAATGATTCCCCATCTACTCGCGTACACACGAGGTACCGGGGTGAATAATCTCCACGGCCTTCTCTGGACAAACGTTCCCCCCATGGAGTGGCCAGGGAGGGAAATGATCTCTGATCAAATTTCTTTCCATTGAGGTTAGACCTTGATCGCTTAGAGACTGCTGGTGGAGGCCCACCAGCGAGAGATGATGTACCACGCTTCATTGCGGGTCATCAGCCCTGATGCAACCCATTCCGACCAGGGACTCTCCCCACGGGAGCCACCCAGCTGCAGCAAAGACCACCTGGCAGGATGGCCTTTGCCGGGAGTCCCGATGCCCCAAAGGGATAGGCATCTACTCCTCAACATACGTGGGGAGGTAGCAGCTCAGGCATTAGCAGTGCGATCCCTGTGTAGTCAGGGGGCTACCACCAAGAGGGTACATGCCGACCCCACCAAACGGACTGGCTACCGTGCTGGATGCGGGTGTCGAAATATCCATGTACATCACGAGGGCAAAGATGGAAGTGCACAGTGGAGGGAAGGGATGCTATCCGGAACACACTGCAGCGGATGTGGCCGGAAGCTCGATGTAAGTCCAACTCCATGAAAATATCAGGTGTCCCAGATCTTAGGGCAAAATGGATTTAAGATGCACCACGTAAGGTGTCCTTCCCCAAATGGTAAGCACTAACGGAAAAATTTGGAAATAGAGTGGTCAAACCCCTCAGGGGACCGTCACATTAAAGGCCGAAACAGTTGAGACTCCTTTTAGTCGCCTCTTACGACAGGCAGGAATACCGCGCGCCTATTCTTACTACCGAACCCGCAGGGGGGGATTCATTGATACTAGAGGACAAAATGCTGTTTGTTGCATTAGCTACTTACGACAGCTGTTTTCAATGGCTTTAAATGCGTTTTGACGGTATCTGATTGTAGGAGAGGACTGAGAAAGTCACAAAACATATGAATTCTTATCAAACTCAATTTAGTTCACCAGAGGAATTTAAGCGTTTTGTTAAGTTGCTCCTCCTTTGTGTCATCACTCCACTGAGGAAATCTGCTCACCTGTCAAAATATGCATTAATCGGAATGCGTTTCGCTTTCGACTTCTCGACAGACTGAGCTGTGGTAACAGAATGCATACCGTGGTTCACATCCGCGATCAGCCATCCAGGTTCCCCTAGATCGCTTTAAACAAATAATAGGTGGCAAAATTCCTGTGAAAGACACAGCCGGCTTTTCTTACGTAACCTGAGTTTTTCCTTTGTCTCTAATGAACCCATTGCCGACAGGGCATTAAGCGGTATCCTTCTGTCCTTCCTTCAACGTAATATATACAGAACACGACTAAGTTGAAACCCTATGTGGAAAAAATTATTCTGCTACCAATATGACGCTTGATCAGGGTTAGTAGCCGGTATGAACAAAAATAAAGAAAACGAAATTTCACAGATATGTACGCCATCTATTTGCTACGTACAGTAGTTATCAACTGTCATCTATGAATGAGATAACAAACCGCAGAAATTACTCTTTTTTACGAGGCAAAGAGTTCTGGTGTCAAAGAACTTACTAAAGGATAGTGTTGTCGAACCTTTGACACTTGTGAGTAGATTCCAGAATTACTACATGTATCACAATCTCATGATTACTGATGACCACCTCTACGATGACTAACTTGAAAAGTTCCTTCCTGTTTGCTCCTAGGATGCCTGAGAAATTTCCCTCAGGTGCCGGCTCTCAACATACTTGCAGTAATTTTCAGATGAGGCATGTAGAACAGTCTCACATGAATCCTTTTCCGTGACACCAGTTTTAGTTCCATGAGTCTCTCCATTTTAACTGGCATATTCAAGTCTCCAATGGCTATAACAAAACCAGGCAACCTATTCCTATTATTCTCCAAGTTTACTCTGAAACGCTGTGTTTCTACAGTTCCTGAAGCGCGTCGTCTATAAAATCAGGTTTGTCCCTCTTTGATGCTGAACTTCACACTCTAATTATTTCACATTTGGTATCTGTAATAGCCTCACTAGATACTACAGAGTGAATCAGAACATCATGAACAGAAGCTTGGAGGTTGTTCAGCGATATTTTCTGAGTGAACTGGTATCAAGGACCCTGTTCTCCGGTGGCTCGCTACGGAGTATTGATATAATTAACATTATATACTCCAATTAAAATAATTTACTCCAGTTACCTTAGCTTTTGTGAAACAATTTTCGGAACGAAATAAAAGCCTGCTACTACGTTCAGTAAACATGCAGGGTATTGTTATTAACGTTGAAAACCCACGAAACGCTGTAGACGACACTGAGACAAGTATTTGGGGCCCAAAATGACGGGGGGAAATATTCGGAAAGTGGATAGCAAAGGTTGAACACGCGTCGTCATCAGTTGACGTTCCCCACCACACGTGCAGCGTCGAGCCTACTCTTGCTGGTAGGGGTCACTGGTAAGCATCGCTCCCCTAGACCACTCTGTCCTTGTAAATGTGCACCTATTCATCGCAGTCTTGTGTTACCACGACAGTATCTAGCGGATAATGGAAGAACGAAAAGAGTAGCATAACAGAGCGATGCGTAGCACTGACCCCTACCAGAGGGGGTAGGGTCGACAGACTCAGCCGTTTCACGTGTGGTGAGGTACGTCACTTCTGACGTCATATATTTAACATTTGTTATCCACTTTTGGCGTATTCCTCGACTGTTCCGTGTCTGAGCGTTATCTACATCTCTTAAGAGGTTTATAAACGTTAATAACAATCATCCTAAGTACAGGTATTCATTAATTTGATTTTGCGACTTGTAGTTGGAGACATCCCAAACAAATGCGACTCATCACGCTCGCATTCATCTACTTCTACATCATACTCCGCAAGCCACCTAATGGTATGTGGCCGAGGATACTTTCGGTACCACTATCTGATCCCTCCAACCCTGTTCCAATCGCGAATAGTAGGAAGATTGATTGCGGTAAGCCTCTGTATTGGCACTAATTTCTCGAATTTTCTTCTTCTGTTCAATACGCGAGATGTAAGGGGGGGGGGGGGAGGAAGTAATATGTTCCTGACTCCTTCTGAAAAGTATTGTCAAGAAATTTCAGTAGTAAGTCTCTCCGCGATGCACAACGTCTCTCTTGTAACGTCTGCCAGTGGAGTTCGTTTAGCATCTCCGTAACACTCTCGCCAAGTAAACGATCCCGTGACGAAACGCACCGCTCTTCGTTGGATCTTCTCCATCTCCTCTAACAGTTCTACCTGATAGGCATCCCCGATAAATGAACAACACTGAAGAATCGGGATAACAAGCGCCTTATAAGCCACTTCTTTCGTGGATTAGTTACATTTCCTTAAGATTTTTCCGACGAATCTGAGTCTTGTGTCAGCTTTTCCCACTATCTGCTTTATATGGTAAAATCACTAAAGGTCGCTCTGGATTGTTACGCCCAGGTATTTTACGGCAGACACTGTCTCCAGCTATTTGTCATCAATAGTGTAGCTGAACGGTAGAGGATTTCTTTTCTTATGTATGCGCATTATGTTACATTTATTTACGTTCAGGGTCAACTGCCGAAGTCTGTACCATTCATTAATTCTCTGCAGGTTGTTCTGCAAATTCTTACTATCATCTCGCGTTGCTACTTTGGTATAAACAACTGCATCATCTGCGAATAGCCTAAGAGCATCCGACGCTTTCTACTAGGTCACATATATATATTGTGAACAGCAACGGTCATATCATACTATCACACTTCCCTGTATTACATCACATATTACTTTCACCTATGTCAATTTAGGTGAGTTAATAGCGACTTGTTGAGTTATGCCTGCAAGAAAGTCTTGAATCAAATCGCTGGTCTGCTCTGACACTCCATAAGTTCGTACTCTTTTTAATTAAACGGCAATGCCGGACGCTGTCAAATGCCTTACTAAAAAATCAAGAAACACGACATCAGCCTGAGCACCTTTCTTCACTGCGCTGTGGATCTCATGGAGGAACAAAGTGATCTGAGTTTCGCAATATCTCTGTTTGCGGAATCCATGTTGATTTTTTATAGAGGAGCTGTTCATTTTCCAAAAATGTTATACTTTTTTAGTATAAAACATGTTCCATAGTTATACAACAGATTGACGTCAACAATATAGGTCTATAATTGCATGTGGATCTGTCTACGGCCTTTCTTAAAAACGGGAATTACCTGCGCCTTTTTTCCAGTCGTTAGGTACCTTTCATTGCTCAAGCGATCTACGAAAAGTTACTGTTAGAAAGGGAGCAAATTCTTTCGCATAACCTAGGTATGTCATCTGGTCCTGAAACCTTTCCACTATTAAGCGATTGTAGACGCTTTTCAGTTCCGCGATCGGTTATCTCAATATCTGCCACTTCGACGTTGGTACGACGATTGAAAGTAGGGACAGTGTTACGATCTTCCACAGTGAAACAACTTCGGAAGACCGAATTCAGTATTTCGGCCTTCTCTCTGTTATCTTCCGTTTCGGTGCCGGTGTGGCCGCTGAGAGAATGAATAGATGATTTTGACCCACTTACTGATTTTACATACAACGAAAATTTCTTAGGGTTTTTACTCAGGTCGGTTGAAAACGTCTTACTTTCGAAATCATTGAACGCTTCTCTGATTATTCTCCTTACGCTCATTTTCGCATCGTTCAGCTTTGTTTGTCAGCTAGGTTTTTACTTCTCTTGAATGTGAGATGAAGTGTTCTTTGTCTACGTAGCGCTTTTCTGTTCAAATGTGTGTGAAATCTTATGGGGCTTAAATGCTAAGGTCACCAGTCCCTAAGCTTACAGACTACTTGACCTAAATTATCCTAAAGACAAACACACACGACAATGCCCAAAGGAGGACTCGAACCCCCGTCGGGACCGGCCGCACAGTCCATGACTGCAGCGCCTCGACCGCTCGGTAATCCCGCGCGGCAGCGCTTTTCTGACGTGGCTATTGAACCATGGTGGATCTTTCCCATCCCTTAAATCCTTACTCGGAACATACTTGTCTAGGGCATATTGAACGATGCCTTTGAGTTTTTTTTCCATTTGTTCTCCACAACTTCGTCCTCATCACCGAATATTTGATGCTGACTGCTCAAATAATCTTAAATTTTGTGTCCTATCAGCCTTGCTGAGCAAATATATCGTCCTAGCTTTCTTAACATTTCTTGTAGAACCCGTCGTCATAGATGCTGTCACAGCCTTATGAAGACTGATACCTTCCTTTACGATAACTGATTCGATAAGTTCAGGTGTATTTGTTTCCAGGAGGTCAAAGAACTTACCTACACAAGTTGGTTCTCTAACTATCTGCCCAAGGTAATTTTCAGAGTGGACATCTAGAACAATGCGACACGATTCCCGGTCTCTGGTACGAGTTTTGATGGTATAACACTCCCAATCTATATCTTGAAAGTTGAAGTCACCCCTATTATAACGGCATGATCAGGAAAATACTAATGATATTCTGCAAGCTCTGTCTGAAGCGTTCTACAACTACAGATACCGAGCGAGGTGGCGCAGTGGTAAGACACTGGACTCGCATTCGGGAGGACGACGGTTCAATCCCGCGTCCGGCCATCCTGATTTGGGTTTTCCGTGATTTCCCTAAATCACTCCAGGCAAATGCCGGGATGGTTCCTCTGAAAGGGCACGGCCGACTTCCTTCCCCATCCTTCCCTAATCCGATGAGACCGATGACCGCGCTGTCTGGTCTCCTTCCCCAAAAACCAACCAACCAACAACTACAGATCCTAACACAGGTGGTCTATAAAAGCATCCGGTCACCATTTTTGACCGTTATTTGATACTCAATTTCACCCACATTAATTCACATTCGGAACCCGTGAAAACCTCGCCAGATTTTATCGAATTTTTACTGCAATAAACACGCCGCCACTTTCGGCGGCTAACCTATCCTTACGACAAACATTCCAGTCTGAACTCAGGATTTCGTTGTGATTGATGTCTGTCTTCAACCAGCTTTCTGTTCCAAGTTCTATCTGTGCACATAATCTTCAATAAGCGATACTAATTCTGGGACCTTTCCTTGGATGCTCCTGCAGTTTACTAAAATCATATTAAGTTTTCCTATCTCTCATCTGCGAGGACCAAGATTCTCTGAGGCCGCTGTGGCTGATTTAACAGGCAAATTGTATTTGCTCCCAAGGGAGTGGTCCTATAACTAAAAAAGCCCCATGTGCACGCCACACATACTCCGCTACCCTGGTAGCCGCTTCCTGCGTGTAGTGCATGCCTGACCTAATAAGGGTAACCGTACAATTCTGCACCCGATAGCGGAGGTAGAGAAATACGCATCAAATACCGTCGCAGAGCGTCTGAGCCTCTGGTTTAGACCTTCTACTCTGCTCCAGACTAGAGGACCGCGACCATCCTGGGTTAGATGCTACAAATAGAAAGCTTAGCTTGCGGCCCGCGTGCGTTGCTAATTGACTTCATCAAATAAGCTAGCCGCCGAAAGGAGCCGAGGATGGCCTCAGAACCTAAGCGGCAGACGTCATTCTTGCTGACATGTGCCAATACATGCAGCCAGCGACAGGCAGTGCGCTCGATAGCTGCCGTCAGGGCCTCCTCCATATCACGGACGAGACCTCCAGAAACATACCGAATGCACACTGGAATTCCCTCTCCCTTGCCTGCCATCTCCCTGAGGGGCTCCATCACCAACATAACATTGTTGGAGCTCCCAATGACTAGGATACCCACCCTCTGTACTTGTCCAGACTGGGCAGGAAAATCGACCGCTGGCCAAACAGGAGAGGCGTCCCGTGTTGGATCAGAGTTATCATCAACACTGGGAAGCACCTCGTATCTATTGGCAAGTCTTAAGGAGCCAGCCGCACGGCCCGCTCCCTCTTTCGCCTTCCGCCACCACTGTCTGCTACCCGCTCTGGTGTGAGGTCGGACCAATCAGATGTTGCGTATCGGAAGTTGCAGTGACGTCCGGGCCACCAGTGGCTTCCAGTGACACCAAAAGTGTCGCAGGTCTCGTCTCTGGCGCCCAGACGTCACCACAACTTTCGGCATTAGCTAGAAGTTTGTTGAGGGTAGTCAAAGCAACTTTCAGCTGTTTACGGACAGCAGCCAACTCTTCTTGTGTTCGCTCACAACAAGCACAGACCATAGACATATTGTACTGCGTATGAAATAGACATAAGGTTGGAAATTGCGCTACTGAGTTTGAAAATATACCAGTGGAGAAGAAATTAACATAAAAAGTCGGTGTGCAGATTTCTCACTGAAGTCTGAGACTGTAAGCTATTAAACAGAATTAAATTTCTGTACACGGAAAATTTGCACTAGGAAGCCGCCCTACACAAGGATATTCTCAAGACGCAAAAACAAAAAATACGATTAATATTCTAACCAATAGTTTACACAGTAAAATACATACGTACAGTTCACTTCTTGGCAGAACCAAGTGATCAAAAAACAAAGACTAAATTAATGTCAAAAAGATATTTCATATGTGATGGAATTACAAGTTGACCATTTTCAGTATTTTTCCTTTTTTTTACTGTGAACTCTTGTCCCTTGTCGGATTTCACGTTTCTACGTCAACGGAAAGTAGTCTAAAGGTTTTGATGAGTTAGCTTGAGAGTATAAATGTAAGTTGTTCGAATGGCCGTATATTTTGATGGCAATGAGTTTGAAGTTTAAACATTTTACACAGAAAAGGGACCATAGACCTTAGTCTGTGACATCAGTTTGAATTTGATACGTCTACCCATTCACAATGATAAGGGTTCATAATAATTGGACAGGCAGACGGAGGACAGAAAAAACAAAGCGATCCTGTAATGGTTCCGTTTCTACAGATTGAGACACGAAATCCTAAAAAGCATGTGAACGTGGTAATTACTGGTTTAATAAACGACGTTACATTAATGTGGCCAGGGTAGATTGTTAGACAGGGCTAACAGTAACGTAACGATGCTGAATGAGGAGATCAAAACGACCATCCGTGGTTCGGACGTACCTCACGCTTCCCCTCCTGACAGCCAGTGGGGGAATTCAATGGTACGAGTGTGCAAGAGAACAGAGCAGACCAGCACAGTTCACGTGTGTGTGTGTGTGTGTGTGTGTGTGTGTGTGTGTGTGTGTGTGTGTGTGTGAGAGAGAGAGAGAGAGAGAGAGAGAGAGAGAGCGGGGTGCCGTGCCGCACATGGAGTGGAAAGCTTTCGCTCTCAAAGGAGCCCACCCCTTCCTCCCTCCAGCAGCCCGGATGCCGCTGTTCCAGGTCCAGCTCCAGCTGCAGCTGCACCTACCCACACTGTCACGGCGTGAGAATCTCCCTTACGCAGAGTGCGTTTGAGTAGTGGCTGAAAGAGAATCTTCCGGATGTGGAATGCGTTTGAGTCCCCCCCCCCCCCCCCCCCACACACCCTTTCCGACCCCGGGCGGCACATCATTTTATTCGCTGCACCTTTGAAGCGTTACCGGAAGCCCATTACAAAAGGAAGAGGAACAACGCTCCGAGAGTCGGCCCGCGCTGTTGCAAAATCTGTGCCAGGCTCCCCTCTGCTCCCTCCTTCAGTATCGATTCTGCCGCCGGTCACACGACTGCGTTCCTAGCATTCCAGGCCGCATTTCGTCCAGTTTTAACTATGTGTCTGACCCTATTGCGCTCAGGAAGGGCGCGAAATAGGGGAAACAGTGACAAGGAAATTACATTAATTACACATATTTTATACAAAAATATGCTGACTGGAAAATATAGAAGTAGTATGAAGAAATGTCCCAGGAGTCAGCGATATTAGGGAAATATGTAGAATCAAGCAGACTGTTTTTCAACAGGGAACGTCGCGGTAAGAAATACCTTCCTGCTGCGTTGTGGTGTGCAGTTTAGACGAAGGATATAAAACATTATGACCATTTATTTAATAGCGTGTTGGTCAACTTTTGGATACGTTTATCCTTGGTGGTTTTCTGTTGTGACGTCATCGTAGAACTGTGTCGTGGATCAGTACTGTCGCTCACCAGCTGTCATACGTGTGATGTATTTGCCACAACATTTTTTGGGATTACGTTGTTAAATAATCACTTTCTATGAAACAAGGAAACAATTCAATGCAACGCAACACTACTACCCAACCATGATATCATTGCACTTGGCCTACCATGGCCATTATCGTAAACATGCGGTGACGTTACAGTAAAATGGTTCAAATGGCTCTGAGCACTATGGGACTCAACATCTTAGGTCATAAGTCCCCTAGAACTTAGAACTACTTAAACCTAACTAACCTAAGGACATCACACACACCCATGCCCGAGGCAGGATTCGAACCTGCGACCGCAGCAGTCCCGCGGTTCCGGACTGCAGCGCCAGAACCGCTAGACCACCGCGGCCGGCGACGTTACAGTAAATAAGCACATTGGCGACTAAGGGAAACCCATCGTAGTGTCAATCATCTAAGGTCAGTTCTTCATATACCACCAAGTAGTTTAGGGTGTCCTTGTGAAATATCGTCAGTAGTGTACTGCGAAGGTATTCCTAATCATGAGTACCATTGAGAGTGGAAAATAGACGAATATATCGCAAAAGTGCACACATTCAGGAGTACAAGGGCTTACATTTAAATTTCTATTTTTCCCAGGAAGGATAAAAGCTGAATCTTGTGGGCGAAAAAAATGGTAGGAATGTCATAAAGAACAGTAAAATACATTTTGAAAGAATTTGACTAAGTATAAATAAAGGGTAAAATATTAAAACTCACAGTAAATAAAGAGGTTATTGAAAAGTAGTTTCTGTAGATGACTTCGATGAAGCACTTATAAGATGTCAATTTTTGGACTATTGTGAGCAGTAGATGGATATCCCAAAGTAGATAAAGCTACTTATATTTTCAAAATCTGAGATAAATTGTCAGGGGGTGGGTGATGGAAAAACTTAGAAACATTTTGAAAGAAATGGAAATTCATTAAAAAATCCAAGAGTAAGAGAACCACTCTAACAGAACGTTCCGAGAGAGTTGCAAAGTGTGACGAATGCTTGAGAGCAACCAAAAATGTTGAATAGGGTCCAAATAAACCTTTGATAGTCACGGATGAAACGTGGGTGGATACAAATTATATCCTGAAAAGCGCCTGCAACATGATGAAGTTCCAAAAGCAATGATTAATAGCAGTCCAGGCCAAAGAGCTGTTGTTGTCAAAGCTGGAGGCTCAATTGGTTTCATTGAGAGAGTAAATTTACGATTGAAGCCTAGTGGAAGAAGCAATAGAGAATATAATAATCAGTAATCTATGCTGGTCTAGGGATTGAATATGAATATGCAGCACATGACGGCTGATATGGAAACTGACACGGCGGATGGGACTGCAACGGATTCTAGTGAAACAGATACGACAGATGAACGGAATGGGGTCTACCACGTACGTTATGGAAGTAGTGGAGCAATGGGGCTTCAAGCACCAGCGACGTCACAGCCTATCTCTGACGTCACAATGACGTAATGATGATGTCACAATGATGTAATGATGATGTCACAGTCACAACCTATCTATGACGTCATAATGACGTAATTACGACGTCATAATGACGTCATGATGACGTAATGATGAATTACATCATAATGACATCGTGATAGTGTAATATTTTTATGAAGTTATGATGACATACTTGGTGGAGTTTTGCCAACAGCGTTGACCTTATTTCCACATGTTTTGATACTGACCTTACATAATATGACGTTTTTGACTCACTGCGACATCATTTTTTTATGAAGTTATGATATACTTGGTGGACTTTTGCCAACAGCGTTGACCTTATATCCACATGTTTTGATACTGACCTTACATAATATGATGTCTTTAGTTCACTGCGATATCATTGACAGTGCCACAACCTACATAGCTATATTTTGTTAAGTCATGAGGATGTCATGGTGATGTACTTGATGGCACTGACCTTGCATAATATGACGTCTTTGGCTCATTGTGATATCATTGACATATTTTTGCTCTTCTCCCCTCCTAAGTGACATTAAATTTTTTCATATATTCTGCATGTATAAAGAACATCAGAGATGTGTAAATGACATCACTTTTCTCTAATTACACAACTCAATATGACACAACATGCCATTGCTAATGAGCTCCATCGTAGTGCTCAAAATGTGTATCCTAAGCGGACAGTTATTACCAAAGGATTTGATGACTTGCATCAAGCTGATTTAGTGGAAATGAGTGCATATTCTAAACACAATTCAGGTTACAAGTATATACTAACACTGATTGATGTGTACTTGAAATATGCTTGGGCAGTTGCTTTAAAGACCAAGTCTGGAGATGAAGTTACAAAAGCTATTAAGAAATTGTACAAACATAGTGAGAGGGTACCTGCATTTTTACAAACAGATTTTGGGAAATAATTCTATAATTCAAAATTTAAAATGTTAATGATGCGACTTAACATCCATAATTATTCTGCTTATTCCAATCTGAAGGCCTCAGTTGTTGAACATTTCAACAGAACATTAAAAGGACTAATGTTTAAAGAATTTACAGCTACAGGCTCTTACAGGTGGATTAACATTCTACCACATTGAATTGATAAATATAATAGAACAAAGCATTCCACAATTAAGATGCGACCCTGCAATGTTAATGATAATCACCTTTTATCCACAGTATATAATAAATTACGTACCATAGACAAATCAAAGCAGAAATTTAAAGTAGGAGAGTTCGTAAGAATCAGTAAAAACAAAGCCATTTTTGATAAAGGATACACACCAAATTGGTCTACATAAATATTTAAGATAATTGGAGTCCAAGAAACAGATCCTATGACATACACTCTGCAAGATTTTGAACTAAATAATATTGCTGGTGCGTTTTATGGTCATGAATTACAGAAAACAAAATACCCCAATACTTATCTAGTAGATAAAGTATTGCACAGGAAAGGAAATAAGGCATTTGTGAAATGGTTAGGTTTTGATAGAAAACATAACAGTTGGATTACAGTAACAAAAAATGTAATTTTATTATATAAAATTACAGTTATTTTTAAAGAATTATGTAAAATTATAGTTATGTTTTAAAGATATACCAAACGAACAACTGCTTCTTCAAGTTCCTAATAGTTACACCACAAATGCACACCATCACACAACACATCAGGAGTTTTAAAGCATTTACAAAAAAAGGTCTGAATACTAGGAAATGAAAATAAGCTTCACAGTTTTCACAGGATTCAAAATTGTCTAACAGTTCACACTTGCCTGCTTTTATGAGGGTCCATTACACTCTTTACTCCACACTGTTCGGCATAATTTTTTAAGTAGTACTCTTTGTACCACTTCACCAGCAGATTTGTGTTCAATTTCGCAGTTACTGGTTGGTACCTGCCAATACCATTCAACATACGTATAGCATGTAGTGAAGGGCAGCCTTTCTCCTCCACATTAGTTATTAGGCAGTCAGGTAAGAACTCTCTTACCCATTTCACTTTTTCAGTACCTTTAACAAGTACAGTGCAGTTCGTTGGTACCACTTATTTGATGGAGTTTAATGCACTATCCAGCGAGATTGGTTCAAATGGTTCAAATGGCTCTGAGCACTATTGGACTCAACAGCTGAGGTCATTAGTCCCCTAGAACTTAGAACTAGTTAAACCTAACTAACCTAAGGACATCACAAACATCCATGCCCGAGGCAGGATTCGAACCTGCGACCGTAGCGGTCTCGCGGTTCTAGACTGGAGCGCCTTTAACCGCACGGCCACTTCGGCCGGCTCCAGCGAGATTCCAACTGAATTAATGTTGTAGTCGTGATGGTTCTCTGCCAACCATTTTGCTGATTCGATATCAAGTTCGTAATACGGTGTTGTACATTGAAGAATGTAACTACCAGAGGCAAACACTGTTCCATCATCGCACAGCATTTGGAATGCTAAGTCCTTAGGAACAAATTCATTCGCACATGTCTTGAAGCCTTGACAGTCGAAGATTACAGTATACATCTTGAAAGAAGTTTACACATACACACACACACACACACACACACACACACACAAACACACCAGAATTGTGAAGAGTGAACTGACTAATATGCTTCACAAATTTGTGGTATAAATATCATTTTAGTTTGATTGAGATAACTTACAGATAAATAAATATAACGCCTTTAGCTCATTGCAATGTCGTAAATAGCTCCTTTATTCCCTCCTCCAAGGGCTGGCTATATAATAAAGAGGTGAGTATTTTTAAGCAGCTTGTTGAGCCTATTGTCAACCTTTTGCATATGCTAAACATTTCGTTAGGCAACAGACTGATACCACTTATCGATTAATTATGAGTTGCTGGTTGTAACTAAGACCACAAGCTCGCTGACCTATGTATAACCTTTTCAAAGTGCGTTTCTCCATTGAGTTAACAAATCATTACTTTTATTGACCTATGTAGATAACCCTTTGCTAAACATTTCGTCAGCCAACAGACCAGTATTGCATATCGTTTGTTTAGCTGATACTGGGTGTAATTAAGACTACTAGCTCGCTGACCAAGGATAACCCTCTGCATGTGGTAAAATTTCATCAGCCAGCAGGCTGACGTCACAGTTCAAGCTGTTGACCTGGTGGATAATCTGTAAACATTTCATCAGCCACCTGGCCGGTATCAAATCGATTAATTAGCAGGCTTTCTGTTATAATTAAGACTCCTAGACTGTTGACCTATGGATAACCCTTTGCACACGATAAAATTTTATCAGACAGACCAGAATCGCATATCGTTTAATTAGCTGACACTGGGAGTAATTAAGACTACTAGCTCGCTGACCTATGGATAACCCATTGCATGTGGTAAAATTTCATCAGCCAGCAAGCTGTCGTCACAATTCAAGCTGTTGACCTGATGGATAATCTGTAAACATATCCTTTGCCAACTGGCTGGTATCACATCGAATAATTAGCTGGCTTTCAGTTATAATTAAGACTACTAGATTGTTGACCTATCTATAACCCTCTGCATGGGGTATAAATTTCATCAGCCAGCAGGCTGATGTCACATTTCAGCATGTTGACCTGATGGATAACCTTTTAGTTTTCTAGAAGTTGCAAAGCATTATATCCTCTAACCTTCTGGATAACCTTTTAAGTAAAAAAAGTAGAACTTTAGAGATATCCTGGTGGAGTCTGTATATAAGCTCATTCACAGATCAGAGAAGTTAGAGTTCTACAAGTCAATAGTTGTGTTAATGATCTTGCTGCAAAGACCTACAAAAATGTGAGTATATGTTATTGCTTTAAGCATAGTTAAGCATGAACATAAAGATGAAATAGTTTATATTATATATTAACAGAGGAATCCTTCATTGTAGAACCTTAATGCTCTTGGCAGTGGGGGTAGAATACAGGAGGCAACAACGAGGTTGTCAACATTACCTATAAATGAGAAGTTCATAATACTACGGGCAAAAAGGGTTACTACACCCTTTGGTCCGGCGGTGCTTGTGGAATTAGAAAGCACAAAAGTCTTTCTTCCTACTCGGTTTTCTATGAAGAGCGAGGAAGATTTGGAGTACCTCAACAGTGGAAAAGTTCATTTAACATATAATGGAAGAGTTGAGGAAAATAATATGGACACAGTTAGTTTTTGTGTAGACTAAGAAGAGTGTTTATAGTGTGTTTTATAGTGTGTTTTATAGACTGTTTTATAGTGTGACTAATTACTTTGCGTTTAGAAAGAAGAAAAATGTCTTTAGAATTTAATAAAGTATGTGCACATGGGAATGTGAAGGTTGTAGATGTTAACAGTCTTATGGATGATGGGTGTGACAGAAAACTTAAAGATGAGGATACACTCAACTTCAGATTTAGATTACACAGTGTCAGTAACAATTTTTTGAATATAAAAGGCTTCTAGGAGAAGTAATTTTGAAATAAATAAATGACATGTTCTGTAAAGGTGAGCATTACTTAGCTTATCTGAGATACAGCAAACTCCAATGTACATATGAGACTGAACTTTTCGTATTCAATCCAAAAGAACTTGGAGTACACTACTTTAAAGAATTGTTATATACACTCCTGGAAATTGAAATAAGAACACCGTGAATTCATTCTCCCAGGAAGGGGAAACTTTATTGACACATTCCTGGGGTCAGATACATCACATGATCACACTGACAGAACCACAGGCACATAGACACAGGCAACAGAGCATGCACAATGTCGGCACTAGTACAGTGTATATCCACCTTTCGCAGCAATGCAGGCTGCTATTCTCCCATGGAGACGATTGTAGAGATGCTGAATGTAGTCCTGTGGAACGGCTTGCCATGCCATTTCCACCTGGCGCCTCAGTCGGACCAGCGTTCGTGCTGGACGTGCAGACCGCGTGAGACGACGCTTCATCCAGTCCCAAACATGCTCAATGGGGGACAGATCCGGAGATCTTGCTGGCCAGGGTAGTTGACTTACACCTTCTAGAGCACGTTGGGTGGCACGGGATACATGCGGACGTGCATTGTCCTGTTGGAACAGCAAGTTCCCTTGCCGGTCTAGGAATGGTAGAACGATGGGTTCGATGACGGTTTGGATGTACCGTGCACTATTCAGTGTCCCCTCGACGATCACCAGTGTTGTACGGCCAGTGTAGGAGATCGCTCCCCACACCATGATGCCGGGTGTTGGCCCTGTGTGCCTCGGTTGTATGCAGTCCTGATTGTGGCGCTCACCTGCACGGCGCCAAACACGCATACGACCATCATTGGCACCAAGGCAGAAGCGACTCTCATCGCTGAAGACGACACGTCTCCATTCGTCCCTCCATTCACGCCTGTCGCGAAACCACTGTAGGCGGGCTGCACGATGTTGGGGCGTGAGCGGAAGACGGCCTAACGGTGTGCGGGACCGTAGCCCAGCTTCATGGAGACGGTTGCGAATGGTCCTCGCCGATACCCCAGGAGCAACAGTGTCCCTAATTTGCTGGGAAGTGGCGGTGCGGTCCCCTACGGCACTGCGTAGGATCCTACGGTCTTGGCGTGCATCCGTGCGTCGCTGCGGTCCGGTCCCAGGTCGACGGGCACGTGCACCTTCCGCCGACCACTGGCGACAACATCGATGTACTGTGGAGACCTCACGCCCCACGTGTTGAGCAATTCGGCGGTACGTCCACCCGGCCTCCCGCATGCCCACTATACGCCCTCGCTCAAAGTCCGTCAACTGCACATACGGTTCACGTCCATGCTGTCGCGGCATGCTACCAGTGTTAAAGACTGCGATGGAGCTCCGTATGCCACGGCAAACTGGCTGACACTGACGGCGGCGGTGCACAAATGCTGCGCAGCTAGCGCCATTCGACGGCCAACACCGCGGTTCCTGGTGTGTCCGCTGTGCCGTGCGTGTGATCATTGCTTGTACAGCCCTCTCGCAGTGTCCGGAGCAAGTATGGTTGGTCTGACACACCGGTGTCAATGTGTTCTTTTTTCCATTTCCTGGAGTGTATATTACAGACCTCTTCGATATCAGATTCTGTGTTCTGTAGACATGACCAATGTGAAGCAGAGTATCATTTGAAAACAGATGTCTCAAACAGAGAAATCAAGTGTGTATATTCAAATTGTAAACAATTACTTATCGGTACAGATAGACTGTACAAACTGTGGGGGCATGGCTGCAAGTGCTCTACCGCAAAAGCGAAGAAGTAAGGAAGCAGATGTAGAATTAGAATGGATTGATAGACAATCAGCATTCCGAAAACGTATTTGTACTGGTGAAATATATAATCACCACATTCAAGACCCTCGACTTTTTTTGGAAAGATGTTTTCCATTGTTTAAGACAAATGTTGAAAAAAACATCAGGCTTTGAAAATCAAATGTTCTCTTTTGTGCATATTCCTCTCACCAATATCTGCTGAGGAAAAGGAAATTTATATTTCTTCTAAAAATAAAGAGTTTTTTTATTTCTGATGATATATATGCATGGTACACAGAACATGTTGTGGAGGCAATCATGAAAAAATTTTATTCATTTCAAGAGAGAGATTCAGGTTTACCATTAAAGGAAATTGTAAAGCTTTGCGTAAATCTTAATGTAAATAAATGCTTTCGAGTTGGGAGGAATGATGAATTGCCTGATGTAATTAGAGACAAGAGAGTGGTAGTTAGCATACACAGTAGTGATAATGAATGTTTTAAATCGGCAGTGTTATGTGATTTGTATCCAGTGAAACAGAATAAATAGAAGTTGTCTAATTATAAAAAAATTTGAAAATGAACTTAATTTTACTGGAATTCCGTTTCCAATCGAGTTTAAATATCTTACTCAAGTCGAGAGACAGAATCCAGGTATATCAGTTAATGGCTATGGAATTCAGTATGATAATGGTGATTGGATGGTTGCAAGGAAAAATATTACTCAAAATAGAGAGTTTAATTTTGTATCTATACATATAAGCAAACAAAGATATAATTGGCATGCAAATTTATTAGTACTTCAAACTGATTTTTCTAATATTTACCACCTCTACTGCATAACCAATCTATCTCATTTGATGAGATCTTCACTAACAAGCCATAAACAATCGATTCACTTCTGTGAAAGATGTTTGTGTTACTTTTATACTAAGGATAAACTGAAGGTGAATTAGGAAGATTGTATTAAATTTCAGGCTGTGAGAACAGTAATGCCAAGTAAAGAAACTAAAACTATTCAATTTGAAAACTACTACAATAAGGAAAAGGTACGATTTGTTATTTATGGTGATATTGAATATATGTTACAACCTCTTACAACATGTTCTCAAAGTAGTGAGAGATCTCATTCAGAACCTGTTCGTTTTCATATTCCATACAGTGTTTCAATGTATGTACATTGTACTCATGATGAAAAATATCCAATTTTTACTTGTATAGAGGGTTAAATTGTATGAAGTGGTTTACTGATAATCTAAATGCAATTTCGGATAATATATTACATATGAATGATCAGGACAAAGAATTCTTTGAAAACGCTAAAACGTGCCATATATGTAAAAAACACTTCCTTACAACTGATGTAAGAGTCAAGGATCATTGTCATTTTGCTGGAAAATTTCGTGTAGCAGCACATCAATCTTGTAATTTAAATTATAAGCCTAGTATGATAGTACCAGTAATATTCCATAACTTAACTAAACATGATGCTCACTTTCTTATGAAAGATTTATGTGAATGCAAGGTATCTGATGAGGAGAAGGAAATTTCAAAATAGAATGAAAGTTGTGTCACCTTAATACCTACAAATACTGAGAAATAGAAGTCATTTACAAAATATGTGAGAAAAGTAATAGTTGATAGATCATTTGTCTTCATTAAATACCGATTTATAGACTCTCAAAATTTTTTAGCTTGTTCATTAGAAAAACGTGTTTCATATATGGATAACTGCTGTTTACAATTAACAAGAAAATACTTTAATGATGAAAATCAGTTCAGTTTAGTATGTCAGAAAGGTATCTTCCCATATGAGTATATCACTGATGAAATGAAATTGCAAGAAACAAAACTACCTCAGAGAGAACATTTCCAAAGTCTTCTAACTGGTGAAACTGTATCAGACTTAGAGTATAAACGTGTCTGTGATGTATGGACTCTTTTTAAATGTAAAACTATTGGAGATTATTCAGATATATACTTAAAATCTGATGTTCTATTGCTAGCTGATGTATTTGAAAATTTCAGAAAATTATGTCTTGATACATATAAATTAGATCCTGCTCATTATGTAACATCACCAGGTTTAGCTTGGAATGCTCTTCTTAAATCTACTAATGTAAAATTGGAGTTAATAACAGATGTAACCCAATTACAATGTGTTGAAAGAGGAATCAGAGGAGGTATTGTTCAATGTTCACACAGACATGCTGTAGCTAATAACAAGAATATGAAGACTTATGATTCTTCTAAGGAAGAATCATTCATTGGATATTTTGATGTAAATAATCTGTATGGGTGGGCAATGATGCAATACTTACCTGTTGGTAATTTCAAGTGGTTAACAATAGATTAGGTACAAACATTCAATGTAATGAATGTATTGGATGAAGCTAATGTTGGATACATATTAGAAGTTGATCTGAAGTATCCCAAATAATGTCATGACCAACATCAGGATTTTCCTTTGTGCCCCAAGAAAATGAAATCTCCTAAGAGTAATAGTAAAACCCCACCTAGATTAATGTGTACACTTTATGATAAAACGAAATATTTTTACATTACAGAAATCTTAAACAAAGCCTCTCTTTAGGTCTTGAATTAGAAAAGATTCACAGAATTCTATCATTTTCTCAGAAGGCATGGATGAAACCATATATTGAAATCAACACAAGAAAAAGGATTCAAGCTAAAAACGATTTTGAAAAAAACTTTTTTAAGTTAATGAATAATAGTACCTTTGGTAAGACTATGCAAAATGTAAGAAAAATGCGAGATGTTCGATTGGTAACCTCATGGAATGGTAGGTATGGTGCAGCAGCATATATTGCCAAACCAAATTTTAAGAAGAGGGTTATTTTCGATGAAACTTTAGTTGTTATAGAAATGGCAAAAACATCAGTAGTATTTGATAAACCGATTGCAATAGGAATGACAATCCTTGACATTTCTAAAATGTGTATGTTTAACTTCTATTATAATTATATGCTGAAAAAGTATCCTCTACAAAAAGTGAAAATGTGTTTTACTGATACTGACAGCTTTGTATATCTTATATCTACAAGTGATTTGTATAGTGATATCAGACCTGACATTAATTGGTTGTTTGATACCTCTGGATATCCATCTGAAAATAGATATAATATTCCAATATGTAACAAACGTGTAATTGGTTTAATGAAAGATGAATTTAATGGAGAGATTGTAACTGAATTTATTGGTCTAAGAGCAAAAATGTATGTATTAGATACTGATTCCCATTCTACTGTAAAGAAGGCGAAAGGTGTGAAACGGGCATCTCTGAAGCGAGTAAGTATTGATGACTATCGTAGTTGCATATTGGATAATGTACAAAAAAATGACTACACAATACATTATTCAATCTAATTCTCATATAGCACACACTATAAAGCAAAGAAAATTAGCATTATCATATGATGATGATGATAAAAGGTATGTGAAAAAAATGGTGTATATACATTACCATGGGGACACTATAGGATAGAAAAACTTTCAGATGTATAGCACAATATGTAATTATCAAAAATTGTGATATGTAAAATGTATACTTATAAAGTTAATAAAAATAATAAGTCTATATAAATTGTTCAGTATTTTATTAAAAAAAATACACCTTACCACTTACATTCACAGTTAACAATTATCTCTAACATCATTGAGATGAAGTCGATAACAATATTGGTACCATTTTAAATATTCATCATCTTGCATAAATTGTGGTAACAGTTTAAAGATTTTTGGAACTGAGATTAACTTACGTAAGAGCTTGACAGGAAATAGATAACAATCTAAACCATTTAGATTCTGAGGTTGTTCCAGATTTTGATATACTAAATATAGTTTTACAAACGTTTATTGACTTTAACCACTGAAACACCATAAAAACGTTGCACTTATCGTCTTGGAAACCATAATCTTCAAGTTGTATGAGATTTAAGTCATCTGGAATAATATTCTTCAAGCACCATAGAATTTCCATTTGCAGATGATTTCTAGAGTATGCAATTGTTTTACACTCACTGTGTGCTAGAAGAAAGGTTCTTATAAGACTTTCCAGTGTACTTGCTGAATCAGGTACAGTATGAACACTTAATATTTTTTCCGCATCCTCAATCAAGTTCACCATTAAACAAGTCACAATATTGCATGTTGATTCAATGATTAATACCTTATTCAGTTTGATTCCGTCTGTTACAAGAGTGGTACTAACAGTAGAATATAACTTTATAAGCTTATATCTGCACACGTTTTATCACACAGTTGGTAGTGGGGTTCATATCAATAATAACATCATGTATTACAAGACAGTATGCCATTGTGTTTCTTTTAAAAGGATTCTTTGTTTCTATCTCAATCTCCATATCTATTATGGAGGATTTTATTGATTCATTTTGATGTGAACAATCAATAACAAATATGGGGTTGTTATGGAATTCAATTGGACTCAAAAGTGGTTTACTTAATCCATTATGGATATATATGAGGGCTGAAATCTTGAATATAAATCATATGCTCGAGCCAATGTTTTGGTTTCAAAATCACATAGAAAGTTTTCTTCTGGATATCGCGCGAATTTCAATACACTTTCAAATTTGTTATATCTACACTATCAAATATACTAGAATCATTGTCATAGGCTTCCCTATCAACTTGAAAACCCAAAATTACATATCTAGCAGTTTCCAGATGTGCTGTGAACTTAATTTGCCAGGACCAAAAATTAATCTCTGCTGCTATGCTTTCTATTAAATCCCAATGACGAAAGGCAAGTCTTAAACTTCTATCATTTTTCAAAATATTCCACAATGGAATTTGATTTTTATCTGATACATGCACATGAGGCATTTCCCACCACACTTTTCCAGTATTATTTGCACATCTGGATCTGATTTAGTTGCTAATACAGAAGATGTATCATTCCTGTTACGAATTAAAATTAATTCATGTTGTGCATTGAGCATAATTTTTTTATAACCTTCACAAAAGCCATATATCATTTTCAAAGGAATACAGAAGTTAAAATGACCTTTATTATCTACAAGTTCTTTGATGTTTGCATCTGAGCCCCATCCTGCGTTTAACAGTATATTGGAATGATCAGGTGTAAAAGATGCAGTTCCCTTCAGAAGTGTAGTAATTCCAGGATTACGAACATGGTCAACAACTTCATTATTAAGACGATATTGAAGTTCTGAAAATAAGAAAAGTGCACAGTTTTTGCTTCAATTAGCATCTGTTGCCTTAGTTTTAGCAGTATTTACTATTTTTCCTTCAATGAATAATCTACTTTCTGAAGGTAATAAGTAACTGTTTTCATTTTGAATGACAATTGATACTGAATCATTATACCTAAATACTGATTGTCCATAAGGTTTGTACGCATGGTTCTCAATTCGATGAATTGTATCATCGAAAGTAATGTTTTCACGAACATTCAAAATACTGCTCATCGCTCCTTTTTCACTGTTTAGCAATCAGCGCACAAGTGTTGTTACCATCCATGATGTTATAGTATTTATACTAATTTGCACCCTAATGACATCAATAGCTGTTTACTGTATAGAGTTAAAAGCTTTTTTTATTTTTTCTTACTTTTTTGATAGTGACACCACTTCCATTATTCAAATTACAGTTCTCCTTATACACAATTCCCATTACTTAATTCGTCTCAAGTGAAGTCTTGCAGTTATTTCGTCTTCATCTAGTGGTACAACTAGCCCGTCTTGGTCACAAATAGATATTATCAAATCTGTTATGTATCTGGTAATGACTGGCATATAAATGGGTGAATTTGGCGTTTCCACAATCTTATATCCTTGAGGTACTGTTGGCCAAAACTGGTGAATAACATGAGAAGGTTCACCATTAATATAGGAACCACCTGATATATTACATTCTATATTTAAAACATTTATGTTCTGAATATTCACAGGATGTTTAGCTGTTGAAACAATGTTATAATCTTTATTGCCTTTAATCACTCCTTTTGTAAATCCTAGAAGAGATCCAAGATTGTTATTTAAAATCAAAGTTTAGTGCAACATTGTGTTTTATTTTGCATCGATTAAGATGTTTATCATAATCAAAGGCAAGAAAAATTTTGAGAGATGAACTTGGTAATTTTTCATTGTATTCATCTTTTTGTATTAACAATTCAGAGAAAATATCTTGCAGTTCGTGTGAACCAGTTGGAATGACAAACTTCTGGAATATTTCATTATATTTAGAAAAATAGAAATTGTAATTCTGTGGAGAAACATTAGGTATTGAATTGTATGAAAAATAGTTCAGAAGCGCTATTCATAGACACCATTTGATACGTCCAATGCTGGATTAAATTTTGTTACCGGCACTGATTTTTTTCCACTAACAATTAATGTCTTACCTTGTCCAATATCCATTGTGTGAATGCATATGTATGTACACTTGTAGCTCCTTTTATTCTTTACAAAGAAATTTCAAACACAGGTGACCACAATTGTAACTATTAATTGCTTGAAAGGTGTTGTAATTATATTTAAAAGTGCAATGATTCAAATATTTTAAGATTTCATAAGGCAGTGGTAGATTACCAAAGCTATCAAAGTAGTAGACAGTATCATTCTTCTTTTTGTATGCAACCCAGTGTGATCCAGGCTCTTTTGAAGTGTTCAAGATCACAATTGCACTTTCAAATTTTTTTGCTGTTTTAGGTAATGTGTCTCTCATGAAAACACCTTATAAATTAGGTATGTTCAACTTTTTTGTACAGAATCTCAAATCGATATTTGTAAGAGGTCAATCTGATAAGATCAACTGGATTTTTTTTAGTTCCTTTATTTAGATAAAGTCCCATACCATTCTTTTTGTATGGGGTTAAATAAAGGCCTTTACCATTTTGCAAAGCTATAGCTTCAATCTTTCTATTATGTTTTTGCATCTCTGCCAACTGCTTACGGGCACTTTTTGCATCATTAACTGCTTTAGCTATACCAGAGGCTCCACCTGCAAGACTTCCAATAGCAGAAAGAGCTGCAAAAATTGGTATAAGAGGTAAAGAACCACCAGTTTTTGGAATAGGTATAACATGAGTCTTATTCTTTTGTAAATTTCGACTCCTGTCTTTCGAACACTGTCTACCGCTATTTTATGAGCAATTTTAGCTGTACTAAGAAGATTCCCATTCTTCTTTAATCCCTTCATAGCTCTACTTACCTTTGTAATAACCTTCTTCAATGTGTCTTTCTTCCTCCTTGAAGAATTTTTTGCACCCATCCCCAATTTAACTTTTGCTTTCATTGTTCCTGCAACTCCTAATGCCGCCAGTTTCTCACCAAGCTTTGCGGATTTTGCTTTAACACGTTCCCAAGCTTTCTTTGCTAACATTTCATCAGATTTATGTCTTTGTGAAAGATTATCTGGAAATGTGGCGTATGCTATGTCATGCTCTTTACATGCATCATCTAGTGGATTGATACCACCGACACCGCGTAGTAATCTCTTCTGTAGTTTGGTACCTGGACCACAATAATTGTATCCTGGTAGGTGCAATTCTATAGGTAGTTTGTTAATAGCTGTGTTTAAAATACCTCTGCCAACCTTCCTCTGAGCGTGTCTAGCCATTAAATGATTATGTTGGTAGGAAAAATTTACTTTTATATACATTACACCAAGCATCTGTAACACTTTTAACCAACATGCGCTTGAAGAAACATGTACTCCAACTACCAGTGACAAATATTTCATTTGATAATACAGATGGTAAGAGGAAGAAACATGGTGATTTGTTACCAGATACTGCACGATGAATTATTTGCGGCCCCTCAAATTGTAAAAACTAACGTTGTAGTGAATCTTCTAATTCATGAAAATGGTCTAAAATTTCAGAATCTTTATATATATTCAAAATCGCTGCGTCAAGCGAAGTATAAATTTCTCACAAACATATTATCTGGGCTTGAAGGGATCAAATTCTTTACATTTTCAAACAATGAAGATGTTATTTTACCTTATAAAGCCTTACCATCTTCAGTTTATGTTTTTGATGATCTTATATGTGACAAACAAGACAACATAAGGGCTTATTTTTGCATGGGGCGGCATTATGATATTTACTGCCTTTACCTATGTCACACATACAGTTGGATCCGAAAGCAACTGATCAGAGGTAATGCTAACATGATTATACTATTCAAACAAGATGAGTGCAACTTAAGGCATGTATACAATGATCATGTTAATACAGATATGGATTATGCTCAATTTCTAAACTTGTGTTAACAAGTTTAGGATAGTGAACCACACAGTTTCTTAGTTATCAGCAAAGATGATAAAATTCACAATGGACATTATCGCAAGAAGTTTGATGAGTACTTTTGCATTTAAGAAGACTTCGCATTACTTTTATTTAAGTTTGCACAATGCAGTCCTCTGGAAACGTTCAGCTTGTTCTGTCTGAACCACAAGGAGTGAATGATGTAGCTACAAAGCAATATGTTGACAATTTCTTAGCTTCAATCAGTAAATGGATTCCACAGCTAAAATCACTTTTCAGTATACTACATCTTTCACATGAAGCAGTCAACTTTGGAAACAAACGTGTTTCAGGTTTGCAAGATCCACTGGAGAACAGTGATGCATCTACCAAAAAGTATGTTGATGGTTCCATAACTAGTCTTACAAGGTTTGTTGACAATATAGTTACCTGGAACACACTTAATGTTTTTTTAAGTGCATTCGATGTCTTAAGTGATTCTATCAGACTTAACTCAAAACGCATTAGCAACCTTTCTTCTTCTAAGGAAAATAATGATGCTAGCACAAAGAAATATGTGGATGATTCATTTATACAGCTTAAGAAGCAGTCTGAGCAAAAAATTGACTCGAAAAACAAGAGCTTCTTAGAATCATATGATAGAACCAATGTCATTCGACTTAAAGGTAAACGTCTAATTGGGGTCATGGATCCATTAATACCAAGTGATGTGGCTGCAAAGGGTTATGTGGATGGAAAATATAATCAGTTAGAAGTAAAAATCAGACCACTTGTCGATTCATTTAAGATTCCTCAGAATGATTTACTACTGAATAATTTATTAGTCAGGGAAGGTGTTCTTGATATAAACAATGTGAGAATTGAAGATGTTTCTGATCCAACTAATATGCATGTTGTTGTTAATAAGAAATATGTTGAAAATATTGTAAAAAAATCGATCAGAAAGTAACACGTATGTTAGAAAATGATAATAATATTCGAGTTAAAATGTCACAGCCTAATATAAATATGTTAGATCTCTTTGGTGTAACAGATCGAGTGTTTGATATACAACATAAGCATCTCGTAAATTTGCGAGAACCAATAATAGAAACCGATGCAGCTAACAAAGCATATGTAGATAAAACACTCTCTAAAGTAAGTCAGAAATTCATTTTACGTATAGATAGCATACCTTCCACAAATCTCAGATGAGATGTAACCTCACTACCTGTTTCCATCATTATCTAGTGCCAACCATACAAATTTCTCGAAATGCATCAACAGGCTGTAAACCGCAATATAAAATTGAAAAGGCAAATTATGTCTGCTAGAAGAAATATAAGTAAAAAAATTTTATCCCTTAAGGAAAAAGAAATTAAAAGAAAAAAACAATTGGAGGAAGAATTGAAGCCAATTTCTGATCCTCTGAGAGAACTTGTTTCTATTAGTAAAAGAGAAAAACTTTCATATCCTACATTTACATCATCTCATTATAAAGAGGAAGTGATACCAGAAAATCTTATTTCACCCAATGTTATATCATCCGATCAAGAGGAAAAAGTGGAAGATGATGTGAAACCAGGTATTCTTCACCTGATAAGACATTAGTATCCTCAATATTAAGGCAAATTCCTCCTAACGAACGTGATGAAGTGTATGGTAAGAGATATGACCTCCATAATGGGTGGATGATAGGGAATGAAAAAGCGGTAATTGATGGAGTGGATATAATCATTAATGATGTAACATACAATGGTTCAAATGGATTACGTAATCTACTTCTTAGAAAAAAACCTTTAGCTAGAAGCTATACAAAATCTGATCTTCTTACATATGCCAAAATTTTAAAAGCTACCAATTCCCATAAGATAGGTTATTCTGCTCATAAACCAGTTAATATTAATAACAGTATAAAATATAAAACAATCATACGATGCATTCTCCATTTAAATCGGTCTGATGTAAGTGAACTTCGAAAATCATCTCGAGCAAATTTACTAAAAGCACATCGTCAGCTAAGTGAGGAAACTTTGGAAAGTGAACCTAGTATTCATAGTGGTAAAGGAATTACTGTAGATGAGAAAGAAACAGAAGATAATGTTCCAGAATTAAAACAGTGGAAGACACATAGCAGCAATTTACCTCCTGATTATGTGTACTTGGATGACCCAAATGAACTTGTGGAACGCCTTTTCTTTTTGCATGGGTCAAAAGCAGCAGGTAATTCATCATAGGACAATGAGATTATTTCTATTGAAGAAGAATTATGGGAAGCTGGAATAGTTATGTAAGAATTGGTTATCTGATCTTTAGAATATATAAAGAGCAAACAACTGCATAACACATGTGCACTAAGAATTGTAAGCAAGCTACACAATGTACCTTACATTTGCTGAACATCAAAAGACTTTTGAGAATGGTAACTGGCCCATCGACTTTTTGAAGCCTGAAGACCTAGCAGAGATGGGCTTCTATAGACCAAATCACAACAGTAACAATGATACTCTAAAATGTATGTATTGTAACATTGAAGAGAGTAACTCGCAATTTGATGACATACCATTTCCGAGACATATATGTCCTACATCATACCATCTTGCTGGTATCAACACATGTTGTACTTGTTGTACAGTTAAAAAACTCTCTTTGATGCATACAGCACAACCAGCATGGCCTCAGTATTGCTGTCAACAAGTACGTCAACAGTCCTTCCATAATTGGCCCTCGTATATCCCAGTTAAGGCTGATGAACTGGCTGAAGCAGGTTTCTTCTACTCTGGTACTGCTGGTCACACGACCTGCTTCTACTGTGGTGGGACACTGCATGATTGGGTTGATGGTGATGATCCGTGGAGGGAACACTATTGCTGGTTGCCTCGTTGCATGTATTTATGGTTGAAAAAGAAACCTGATCTGTCAGATGATGAAGTAGATTTAAGTAAAAGTGTAAAAAAAATTAATAAAATTTTGTAACAAAATTTTTTGCTTACATTAAATGATATCTGAATAAACATATAAGCTTGTTTTTATTGCACACCTTGTGTGTGTGTGTGTGTGTGTGTGTGTGTGTGTGTGTGTGTGTGTGTGTGTGTGTGTGTGTGTAACCTTGTTCTGTAACACATGGGGTGAGGTAGTCGCAATGCTTAGAGGAGGGGACAAGAGGAAAAATCTGTCAATGATATCACAATGAGCTAAAGACGTCATATTGTGTAACGTCAGTGCCATCAAGTAAGTCAGAGGAGGGAACAAGAAGAAAAATCTGTAAATGATATCACAATGAGCTAAAGACGTAATATTATGTAAGGTCAGTGCCATCAAGTACATCACCATGACATCATCATGACTTAGCAAAATATAGCTATGTAGGTTGTGGCACTGTCGATGATATCGCAGTGAGCTAAAGACGTCATATTATGTAAGGTCAGTATCAAAACATGTGGAAATAAGGTCAACGCTGTTGGCAAAAGTCCACCAAGTATATCATAACTTCATAAAAAAATGATGTCACAGTGAGCTAAAGACATATTATGTAAGGTCAGTATCAAAACATGTGGAAATACATCATTACGTCATCATGACGTTATTATGACGCCATAATTACGTCATTATGACGTCATAGATAGGTTGTGACTGTGACATCATAATTTCATCATTGTGACGTCATAATTTCGTCATTGTGACGTCAGAGATAGGCTGTGACGTCGCTGGTGCTTGAAGCACCATTGCTCCACTACTTATGGACTATCTGCTTCATAACCTTAATCAGCAAACTTGGTACAGTTTTCATTGCACAACTGTAGTTGTATCGACAGTCTTACCTACCTCAAGCACGATTACGCGCTGACTCACGATACGTCGGCCGAAACGCTCCCACTAAACTAATACACTGGGTGATCCTAATTAAAGTTAAACTTTCAAAACGCTGTAGAAATAATACCACTGGTCAGAATGACGTCAAACTGCAACTGAATATTATCGGAGAAGGGGAAACGTACGGCAGAAGAAAAAAAAAATTATGTGAAAATTGATGAATACATGGCGCTGTATGTGTCAGACTACGTGCATGAAAACACCTGTCTCGCGCACAACCCACTGAATTTGGTGAAACAACGCCGGCTACATGATTCTAAATGTGACCCCGGAAACACTTCAATCAGTTGTAGAACATGCTGTTTCTTGATTTCAAATTGTTGCAGAAAACGATGAACAGCATACTGAACATGTTTTGCGCCAGTCACACGGAAATTAATAATCCGATGTGACCTTTGATTGATGCTTTTTATGCCATTTATGGGCTCAGGACAATGAAAAACCCTTGTGAGTGATGCATTTTATGCGGTTCTTGTCCTCAGGACAATTAAAATCCGATTTTTCTCATCTGATTTGATATGACCTAGGTGTGGTGGATGGGCTTACGCAACTAACAGTCTCACACTTGTACACCCATGCACACTGAACAGTATAGTTTTTTTAACGTCAAACGTACACCTTAGTCATGGTTGTATGATTCATTTGTCATTTGTAGTCGACCACTATTAAATTATGATGCTTATAGCGCTATCTATTGCTACTTTTTATAGCTACATATTTTTCTCCTGCCAAACGTCATTACTGTTCTCCGATTAATATTCCGTTGCAATCTGCCGTCATTGTGACCAGTGGTGTTATTTCTACAGCGTTTTGGAAATTAAACTTTAATTCTATTCACCTTGTACATACCGACAGCTATGTAAATATCAGTATTAGTCTGTAATAACAACGTACCTTAAATATACTATGCCATTAACTTAACTCCGTCCGAACAGGCCTTGGAAGGCCCAAATGTACCGATCGGCCGCCGTGTCATCCTCACTTCAAAGTCGTCACTGGATGCAGATATGGGAAGGGGGGCGGGCATGTGGTCAGCACACCGCTCTCCCGCCCGACTGTCAGTTTACGAGACCGGAGCCGCTACTTCCCAATCAAGTAGCTCCTCAGTTTTCTTCACAAAGGCTGAGGGCACCCTGCCTGCCCACACCGCAGGTCAGACCGTATGGTCACCCACCCAAGTGCTAGCCCAGACGGACAGCGCTTAACTTCGGTGATATGACGGGAACCGGTGCCACCCAAGTGCTAGCCCAGACCGACAGCGCTTAACTTCGGTGATATGACGGGAACCGGTGTTACCACTGGCTGTTAGCCTATGTAAATAGGCACTAACAAAAGTAAAAGGCCTCCGACAAACATACATTGTCAATCTATCACTTTGACATCCCACGTTGGTACGTAGTACTCTCACAAGGATGAGTTGCCTCTATCTAACAAAGATACTACTGTCCTGTAACAGATATATCGCTGCCTCCAACGATGCTACAGTCTACTTTAGTCTCTATGAACCGTAAGCAAGTCCTACCAAATCCAAAAAGAAAAAAAAAACAGTAATGCACTTACTTTGTAATGTACGTATCCCTACAGAATAACCGACAAGATACGTTAGAACGGAACAAAGAGGACATCGCCAAAGTGGGCACAGAAGTGTCTCTTCGACCCTTCTGTGTGCTCATTTAGCACGCTGACGCATGTGTCTCTTAAAGAACAGAAGAATCAGAACTTTCTCTAAGTATAACAGCAATCACCCTTTTTCTTCAAAGTATAATACACCACCCATTCTTGAGGTGCTTAGCTACAATTCATAAACTCCCGCTTTCTCAGTCTAATTCTCCCCTGAGCCATTGCTATGCTTCAAGCTCTGCTCCAGTTTTTTGTCCATACTTAATGCAATTTTATTCCCCTTGTAGTTAAGAAACCTCGATAAATTATTTATGTGGGACAATTCCCCAATATGACATGACTCTATATTTCCGCGAACTTTTCACGGATTGTTGCTTTCTGTGCGCTACTGCAACATCAGTCCTCCCTATTAATCCAGCGTCAAAACCATTTTCTGCCGGTATTTACTTCAGTGTTTTTATTTATTCATTCTTATTCTAAGAATTTAACGGAATGTAATTAGCCCTAGGCAAAGTGTTCTTGAAGAGATTTATTTTATGTTTATGGTGATGGCGTGAGATGTTACTGCACCTGCGATTTTCTAAATATTTTTGTCTCAAGATAGTTATTCTTTTTCGCGATCCTTAAGCCAGGACTACTTAACAGGAAGCAGAAATTTTAATGTGCTGGAAAAGAGAAATGTGTCAGCTTGCTAAATGAGAAGACAGAAGTATCCGAGAGTCATCTCTGTGCCCACGTTGACGATGTTCTCCTTGAGAAGGAGCCACAAACATTTTCTCCCCTGCGGTGCTAGGTTTTCATGTGTCTTGTTGGTTGTTCTGTATGAATGTACACTTTGCATACAGTGAAATATTGTTCTTAGTTAGGAGGGTTGTTCAGTAAGTAACTGGTACGCACTAAGGGCGTAAGATTCCTGGGAGTGGAAGGACAGGGCCAAACAGAGGTTGAACATAATTCGTATGAAGATTTATATCAACACTTGTCAGCGAAGTAATTTTACTAATTAAGCCAACAAGGCCTTGACATATTAAGATAAAACAATTAAATTAAATAAAATTACTTACAACGATTACTGATAAACAATCAGCAATTTATGAAATATTTCAGTGAGATCAAATAATAATGGGTGGTTGTGGTACTTCAGTTACTTGCTCTCCACCCTATAAAAGTCATTCGTAGAACATAAAGTATGAAAATCTCTATTTTCAAAAAATATAATTCTCTTCTCAAAAGCATACAAATCTGGCGCAACACTTGTTACTATTGTTGAAATGGTTACAGCAAATTGTAATAAGAGAACCAAGGTAATATTTCGCCAATTCAAGACACATAGAAGTCTGTCCAAAGATTCTGAGTAAACAGTCTTCAAATAGGTAGTCCACAAACATTTCTTGCTAGCAGTTAGCGCTCGTGGAGCCGTAGCGCCTGCTCCGTTCACAGCCACCGTCTACCATCAAGTTGTGAGGTCTGACGATGGTCTAAAACATACCGAAACAAGTAACCTAAAAAAAAATTATACTTAGGGCAGGCCCGATACGTTGCTCACCGCACTTCTTTTCTAGACAACCAGTGAGAACACTCCCCAAGGCAGAAACATAGAATGATAGCCTGATGAGCAGAGAAGTAATGTTTAAGTAAAACGTGTAAATACATGAATGATCAGATTACAAGCTGCCATGGCGTGCAAAGTATTTGCGAAAAGTTGTTAAAAGATAATAAGAAACTGGTCTAGGCAACCAGCCCTACTTACACCCGACAGTGAAGAATATCAGCTGCCAACCGACATTCAACTTCAAATCACGCCACGAGAAGGAAACGGTTAAAATTTAACAGTCGCGAGGGACGGAAAACAAAAGTGGAAGGAGGACACGAATGGTTGGCTGATAAACTTTACGTAGTAAATACAAGATTGGACTGGAAAAACGATTTGGCCCGGTAATACGCGTAAGCTTACTGGGGTCCAAACAACTGAAAATGCAACATGGGGATTTAGTACACAATGTACCAGGCAAGAAAATACTTTGAACGTCCTAAATAATGACACATTAAACACTAAAGCAATTTACAAAACCCCAATAATTTAAAACAAGCCATCAAGTAACAACTCTATGAATATTACCATATGGAATCTATTATGTTTTCATACGAGCGACATGCTTCTCAAACTGCCTGGCCAGACACGGGAACGGAGAACAACAACACCAGCAAGCTGAACATATGGCAATATGTTACACATCGTGGAATACTCCCGCTTCAACCCCTACAGCATCATGATGTTTCCGACAGTCGGTGGCGCTATACGTAGCCTTCAAAATGGCGCCTGTAGCAGAGGTCCCTTCGAAGCAGATAGCTATCACTGAGTGTCTTTTGGTGGAAAACCAGAGCAACGAAGATATTCGCAGGCGGCTGCTGAATAATTACGGAGACCTGGCAGTGAACAAAAGCACCGTGAGTCTTTGGCCCCGATTCATCTGTCATCGTCGCAAGAAGGCCACGCAAACTCGTCCGACCTCCCGCATGATGGCGTGACGCACACAGCCATGACTCCTGCAGTGTTGGAACTTGCGGACACACTCATTAGTCGGATCACAATAAAACAAATGGACCTCTCAGTTGGAAGTGCTGACAGACACGTCCACCAGCTGCGGTACTCAAAGCTTTGTGCCCGCTGGGTTCCTCGTTACCTAAAAAAAGCCCATAAGGAGAAACGAAGGACCATCTGTACGGAATTTCTTGTGTTTTATGAGGCTGATCGTGACAATTTTTTGTGGCACATCGTCACAGGCCATGAAAAAAAGAGTTCACCAATTCGAACCGGAAACAAAATGCCAATCCATGGAATGGTCCCACACTAGCTCTCCTACGAAGAAAAAGTTCAAAGCCGCAGCCTAAGCCGGTAAAGTTATAGGGAGTCTTCTGATACACTCTAGGCGTTATGCTGTTTTCTGTCCTCCCTCGTGGCGTAACAGTAGTCTCTGAAGTAAATTGTGTTACCCTCAATAAACTGAAAAAAGACTTTAGCGTGTTCTTTGCCACAATAATGCAAACTAAGTTCTTATTCTCAAAGACAACGCAAGGTTTCACACAAGGCTGTGCACCCGAGGGGAACTCAGGTAACTTCACTAGGCTGCTCTTTCTCATCTGCCCTACAACCTGTATCGCCTGCCACCCGACATCCAGTAGAGTGGTACCACATGGGCAAACTGGCTCTACCAGTGAGTTGGCAGGGGGCCGTCGCATTGAGTGGACATTATTCTGAAAAATAGGGTTTTGTAGCCAAAAGAGTGGGAATGCCGAATTAAGCCAATGAGCCGTGCTGCGGCTCGCTTTGGTGCTGTTTGTAGGTTTCCGCCCGCACTTGGAGGCCACACTGTATCCTTTAGTCGGCATGGTTGGCGTTGTTTGTCTTCTTCTCGTCTTCACTGACGCCACTCGTTCCGCAAACGTTGCCTGTCCGCTGGTGGCATCAGCGGTGGTTATCGATATGTGGTAACTGTTGCCCTATCTTTAGGGCAACGTCGTTGTTTTTCAGTGTCCTGTGAGTGTGGCAAGTCGGTTGGGGAGTCAGAAGGAGAAAGGTCCGCGCAGTGCGAGAAAACGCCAGGACTACTGGCGGTAAGCATGGACTGCCGGATGGAAGGGCTGTGGTCACGAGGGTACAGGACCTCGTCATAAAGCGGATTCAGCAAGTTTTAAGATAAGTGGATTTTAATCCAAATAGAGCAGAGTCAGTCAGCCATCTGGGCCCGCAGTACGTATGTGATGTGACAGATTATCATCGCGCCGTCACGTGTAGTTTTGTGGACCTGAGAACCGAAATGGTTCAAATGGCTCTGAGCACTATGAGACTTAACATCATCAGTCCCCTAGAAGTTAGAACTACTTAAACCTAACCGTAGCAGTCCCACGGCTCCGGACTGCAGCGCCTAGAACCAGACGGCCACCGCGGCCGGCTGACCTGCGAACCGCTTAGTACTGTGTTAAGGGGACTTGGCTCAGTGTTTAGACGGTGTGGTTACTCAACTGTGAATTAATAAAGCAGTGAAGTGATTTGTTTCATTCTGCCAACCGTCGTCAGAGTTGTCATAGTTAGTTCAGTGTGCGTTTGTGTGCCTAATGAATTTGATGTCACTCATTTGGTACTTGCTTTTGTCTCGCTTTGTGATTGTTTTCGCAATGGCTTGTGGTTACTGATTCTGGTTGGTTACATTTCCATTTTGTCTCGCACGCAAGTCGAGTGTGGTTTATTTACTGTTAGTTTCTCTGGTGTTCTGTACTGTGACTTGTTCAGATTTTCGGGTTTGTGGAATCGGACGGAAATCCGGTAATGGTTCCTTTCTCGTTCCAGGCGCTCTAAACACAGTATTCTGGGGACGTAGTGCAGACCGTCGGTTCCGGCTTTGGCATATTGTTACATCGTTGCATTTGGTTTATCGGACGTTAGGTAGCTTCAGCAAGATTATCGTTAGTCATTCATTAGACTGCCACTAGTCTGAGCTACCTACCATCTTGTGAATTTAATGCAAATCTTGGCTACCTGTCTCAGCGCTCGCGAAATCGTTTGTTGCCGGACCTTCTCAGAGGTCAATTCCTGGAGCACCGTCTGGATCAGTTTCTTGTTCATTTCTTTTTAATTAACTATTGCTATTGTATTCGCTGTTTTACAGCAGGTTTCAAAATTGTTTTTATATTATTGCCGTTCCTGGCGTGATTGTGGTTATTTGCTTTAAAATCCTATTTGGTATTCGTATTTTAGGAGTAATCCCTAAAACTTTATTTAGTGCTATTCCTGGCGTCTGATGCCTTCTGCGGTGTTTGTGGCGACTTACTTTTTAATATTTCAATACCCATAAGTTGTAATTGCAGCGAGTTCTTAAACATTCTTAATTTATTGCCATTCTTGGCGTATAAGGCCTTCAGCCGTGATCACAAGGGCTTGTTTTTTTTTTAAAACATTATCTGTATTTGTATTTTATGGTGATGCGCTAAACTGTAACGCCCTGAAAACACTATTATTTACGCAGTTGTTTATTCCTTCATTAATAAAGTGTGGTATTTTTTTTCTATTTTAGAGTCTGGAATTACAGTTTTAAAAATAAATGTGTGTAACTGTAAAAGGCAAGCAATAGTAACTGATTACGGCCCCGTCCACAATCCTATCCCAATCCTGCCTTCCCTTGACTACCACCAGGTTTCAGCCAACTGCTTTCAGAAAAAAAATTTGCTGCATTAATTACTGAACGCCCCTCGCACTACAGTAGACAGTAGCGTCGTTGTGAGCTGTGCTACATGCTTACAGGATAGTAGTACGTGTCTCAAGCGAAAACATGTGGCCTTGTGAGAGTAATATACGCCAATACGAGAAGTTGAAGGAAGACATTTATGTTAGATAATGGATGTTTGCTTTTGGCTTTTTACTTCTGGTAGTCTCTAAAGTCCTAGAAACTCTGTGGAATCCTGAACTACAGGACGGTGATAATGATTACACTATTGTCAGTATATATAGTACTGCGTTGTATTGATTTATTTTCTTGTGTTATAGCACCTGATGAGGGGATAACCTTGTACCGACACATATTGCAGTAAATATATCACGCTCATTATTCTCCGTAAAGTCTTTCGTAGTTTTCCGAAGGCATGTTGCACCGGATGTCTTCACAAAGATAAGGCTTATAACATAAATTATGCGCCGGTCGCTGTGGTCTAGCGGTTCTAGGGGCTTCAGTCCGGAACCACGCGGCTGCTACAGTCGCAGGTTCGAATCCTCCCTCGGGCATGGATGTGTGTGGTGTCCTTACGTTAGTTACGTTTAAGTAATTATGCGTTCTATGGGACTGATGACCTCAGATGTTAGGTCCCATAGTGCGTAGAGCCATTTGAACCATTTGAACCATAAATTATGCATCAATGTATAGTGGGCACCGAACTGGTAACCAATAGCATCCCACAGCGTTCTTATATGCCGAATGAAATGGCCAAGACTTCATGGGTTAGCTGTCACGTTAATCAAACTACTGTAGGATAATTTTGGCCCTGGGACACGGCAGTTATTCTGGTGAAAGAAGCTGTTGTCATCAGTGCCAGAGTGGCCGAGCGGTTCTAGGCGCTACAGTCTGGAACCGCGCGACCGATACGGTCGCAGTTACGAATCCTGCCTGGGGCATGGATGTGTGTGATGTCCTTAGGTTAGTTAGGTTTAATTACTTCTAAGCTCTAGCGGACTGATGACCTCAGAAGTTAAGTCCCATAGTGCTCAGAGCCATTTGAACCATTTGTCATTAGTGCAGGCAACAAGCACAAAGAGATTCAGGTAGTCTTTAATAACTTTCATGTAGTCCATACTTGTCGTGGTGACTCTTATTACTGTCGCATGTACCATGCAAGCCCAGGTGAATGTCGTGCATACCATAATACTGACCGCCACCGGCCTGCGCACTTAGAATGATACATATATCTAGGAGACGTTCGCCTCGATGGCGGGATATCTGGACACGATTATCGACCTGGTATAACAAGAAACGTCATTCATCCGGCCTGGCAACATGTTTCCATTGATCTACGCTGGAATGTCGATGATCCCGTGCATGTCGCAATTGTAATGATGGTCGTCTTTTGATCAACGTGCGAACACGTACGAATCATCTGCTGCGAAGCTCAGTGTTCGTCAGTATGTGCTGAACGGTGTGCTTCGAAACAGCATTGCCATAATAAGGCGTGTCATTACAGACCTCTGCATCTGTCCTGCTCTGCTAAGCAGGCGAGCCTCCGACAAACTGCTGTGATGGGACGTGGACGTACTACAGATTGGATCGTGGCCTACTCGTAATTTTACCGTCATTCAAGCACATTGCATACATGCTGAAAGCAGTAACACGTGATTAGACAACCTGCTTCAACAGTTCCCTGGTGGTCCTCTTCAACCCCAGAGCATAAGACTTCATCCTTTGTAAATGCCGCTTGTCACTGATACATTCTGCTACGTTCTGGTGCATTTGATGCTTAATGTTGGCATGCTGTGGTAAAATTTTGTGTTTTATAGATTGTAGAGTATTTGCTGATTAGTTATTTTAATCCTAGCAATAACAATGCATTTGGTATAACCAACATTACCAACGGATAGGGGGCTACTTTGTGACCACTCTAAAACAAATTTGGAAAAGGAAACAAAACTCGTCGATTTTTGTTGAGTTATTTATACAGAGCTGCTGATGTGCAATCAGGTTTCAGGACCTACCGACTTTATGACCACCAAAATTTAGTATATAAAAATTGCGGATTTGATTAATTGTTGTTGACGATTACACTGAACATACTTTTTATTGATCTGTGGAAGTGTTACTGAGGACCTTAACTGAGAAATACTGAAATTTACCTTCATCGGGGAAAGTGACGCCTGCGAATGAGATTTAAATTTTTGGGTCAAGTTAAACTGAAAAATTTAAAACGTGTATGGAATCTGATACAAAAATTCATAAAAAATATATTTTTTGAGAAATTACTAGCTACGAAAATACATAAAAGTGAGCATAAAGTATTCTCCTCCCCCCCTCCCCCCCACCACCAACTTGGTATGGCGTGATTTAATGTTGTCTACAGGTCCCAGGATGGTTCGTGTTGAGCCGAAACAGGTCGTTTAAAAAAGTTACAGCAATAAATAAGGATAATAAATCTGTCTCAGAGACACTTTTACGTTCTCCTGTGCTGCGTTAATGTCAGGGAAGTGCCGTGGTATGCACAAAACTTGTCTAAAGAGACATTGAAACTATTTGTTTTCTCTTTTTCAATCATCTCCATATCAGGTGACGATCCTCGAGCCGTCCATCAGCATGGAAACCTCGAGGAGCAGACTGCCTACCGTTGATGATTAACGACACTGTGGGAGCAGTGTCATTCCGCACACGCGCTGTGAAATGGCGTCCGGGCTGGGTTCGGCTGCCCCTTAAACGCGATGCCCACGTGGAGCCGCCGAAGCCCCGGTAATTACTGGGACGGCGGTCAGCAATGACCGCAGATGCCGCAACGAAGACTTAAAACGCGCTGGCAGCTCGCAATTAGCGGAATAAATTACGGACGGGGCCGGTGGAGGAGGGGGAGGGGGGGATATGCGTGTGTTCCATGTGCTTGTGCTTGCGTGTGTGTGCGTGCGTGTGTGTGTGTGTGTGTGTGTGTGTGTGTGTGTGTGTGTGTGTGTGTGTGTGTGCGTCGGGAATAAATCAGCGGCGCGACGCGGCTCGGCACGCACCTGGTGCCCGTCCGGAACACCGGGATAATCACAGGACGAGCGGTTAGCGGAGAAAATGCGGCTGATTCACCGCCGCCGTTAGTCAGTCGGGCGCGGCGGGCGTGTAGCTGCCCGGCCGGGGTTGGGAGGCGGCCCCGCGGTCGGTTTTACGACATATTTCCAGGCCGGCGCGAACGGCCAATGGCTCGGAACGTGTTGCGTCACGCGGCTTTGATGGAATGGCCGCCATTGTTGCCTGTTACGGCCGCGCGTTAGTCACTCGCTTACTTGTCACGGATGTTTCGCTAAGCGAGCGTTAAGAATTCCGACACCAGAATCGGGACCGAAAGGCTTCCAATTTGAGAGTAGTAGGTATTGTGGTGATCACATACTGTCAATGTAATCAGGAAATTTAAACTGAAATTGGACAATGATATCAACTGCTGCAAATTCTGTGTTACACGTGTCACGAAAAGACCACTGCTGTGGGAGAAGCACATAAAGGCTCGGTTCTCGCAGAGCCGATACGTGACGACAAACAACACGTTACAAGAAAAACTATACTGTAGTGCTCGCGTTGTCAATTAGAACGATGCCAGTGATCCATCAGACATGAATCCATGTCCGAACAAACTGTTGTGAAATACGTTAAATGTATGAGCATTTGCGGAAACGAACAATCATCAGCTGTATAAGGGGAAAGGCGAGAACGAATGTTGGCGCAGGACTATGGCCAGAACTCGCATTTCCCACTTTACACAAGCGGTCGCCTTCTCTCTTTTGGCTATCCGCGCACGAGTCGCGGTGAGACTCAGACTTCCATACGTCGTCGCTCTTGCGTCACAACCTGAACTCTCAGACATATTACGTAATTCCCTTTACAGATGAGGACATTTTTAGTAGAAAGTCGCTGCCTGGTATCGGTGGATAAATACGATATAGGTGTGCCTGTGTTGTTAACGATCCAGCATCCCTTCGCGACTGCGAATACATTTCATGCATTACGTAAAGGGCGCATGGCGCTACTGTTATCCGTGCGAAACTCTTGTGCATAGGACCGGTAACACAAGGAAGAAGACGCAACAGGCGGCAACAAATTCCAAACGACATAAGAGAGATGGCTCTCCCTCCAGCGTTAAAAAAAAATTTCGATATGTTAACAACATTTGGTATGCAGCATTGTATGGCCTAAAATAAACGTTCGAATCAATTTTTATCACGCTGGGATGCCAGACTAAAAAGCAAAAAGGGAAAAAACTTTACCAAACTCTTTCCAAAAAATCGAATGAGAAAGACTGCAAGAGATCACCTGCCAGTCCCTAAACAGTGATTTTTAATATTTCACACAGAAAGTAAAGTAAAATTACTGAGAAACTGATGAAAAGGACGGATTTAGCATTGCCTCATCTACATAAAAGAACTTTTAAGGCACATCAGATGACATGGCGACAAAGGCCTTGCCGCAGTGGATACACCGGTTCCCGTGAGATCACCGAAGTTAAGCGCTGTCGGGCGTGGTCGGCACTTGGATGGGTAACCATCCACGCCGCCATGCACTGTTGCCGTTTTTCGGGGTGCACTCAGCCTCGTGATGCCAATTGAGGAGCTACTCGACTGATTAGTAGCGGCTTGGGTCAAGAATACCATCATAACGACCGGGAGAGCGGTGTGCTGACCCCACGTCACTCCTGTCCGCATCCTCCATTGACGATGACACGGCGGTCGGATGGTCCCGGTAGGCTACTCGTGGCCTGAAGACGGAGTACATCAGATGACATGTAATCCCTCTTCCTGTAAATGGTACAATAGAGATTATTGGAGCAAACCGCACTCCTGTTGCCCTGGGTGATTTGACAGAAAAGCTGATGTTGTTGTATACTGTCCTATCGATGTGAACGTGTTAAGTCACTTCAACTACGACTCTAAGTAGTGCTCCACCGATGAGGGTTACTTCTGCGTCGATCGCGAGCCGCATTTCGTGTTGTGTCACATATCGTATCGCCTCAGTCAAAACCATGCTAAAGTGTGACACTACTCTTCGGGTAGTAGTAAGGCCTTAAGACTCACTGAAATTATCACAACTGCATCACTGGAAAATGGGACATCTCCTGCACATACAGGGCTCCAAGACAAACATCGAAGGAACAATCCAGGAAAGCAGAAGAATAATTTTCAAAAATTGCAATAAATGGCTCTCGTAAAAGTGAGTAGTGACATGTTTGATGATACAGGAGAAATAGAGGAGAATTGGTTCGTAGACATGGAAACTTTTTGCGCTAGTTGCAGAAGTGAAGGTATTGTTCGGATAGGATACCAACACTTGCAATCTTCCAACTTTCATCTCCACTCAAAGCTGTGGACAGTTCAGATGACACCTCTGTGACATGTGACACCGGACATAAAGATGCAGAAAAGATACCAGCTGCAGCTAACTTGCTATCTAAAATCAACTGAGACTCGAGTAATGCGACGGATCTCTACAAGCCTGTGCTATGGTGCTTGAATTAGGGAAAGGAAAGTACATGAAAAACTCACTCACAAAGAAGCCTTCGCCGGCCGAAGTGGCCGTGCGGTTAAAGGCGCTGCAGTCTGGAACCGCAAGACCGCTACGGTCGCAGGTTCGAATCCTGCCTCGGGCATGGATGTTTGTGATGTCCTTAGGTTAGTTAGGTTTAACTAGTTCTAAGTTCTAGGGGACTAATGACCTCAGAAGTTGAGTCCCATAGTGCTCAGAGCCATTTGAACCATTTTGAAAGAAGCCTTCAGGAGGGTATCTTATATCAGTATTTACAACAATTCTTTTCATTACTCATTGCACGATGACACTAGGGTCCTAAGGGCGACCGAATTCAGTGAATCGGTAGCATCAAACTATTTTGTTTCTATGCCTCTGTATGGAGAGGTGTTCAACTTATTTGTTTTCCACAACGGCATTAGGAGCCTAAATATCAATTCAAGTAAATTCCCGTCAACAGGTCAGTGGAGAGGACAGTTGGTACTCAAATAACAAAATCTGTTAAGGACTCACGTAGTTTCTTTCTTCCTTGCCTATTCATGAGAGCTGGGTGGGTTGCTAAATTTTGACTTTTCAGTCAAATATTCCAATTGGTTTGGAGGGGACAGAAGGGCTTCACATTGGGCTCTGTCTGGGAGATAAGGCATGTGCCTTGTAAACAAGTGAAGTATCCCGAAAACATTGATCAGAAGTGGGGTATTATAACAATTTTGTCATGACTGGCACACATTGCTTTTCAGCTTTGCTTCTACTCTGCCACCGTCACATGATAATTCACCAGTGAGCTTGGTACATTTTTACATGGAGTAGTAAGGATTCGATTTCTCAAAAGAAGAAAGGGTGTCCGTAGAGTTCGCCGATCCCATTAAAATTGGCCAAAGGCCTTTCACGCTGTCTCAGCAGCACGGAACGAGTACCCCCTCAGTGGTGGCGGGTTTTCGCGGAAATGCTCGTGTTTTCTGAAATGCTTCTTGTGAGCAGTTTCTTACACTAATCCATTTGCCAGACGCACGGGTCCAACTAGTTGGTACAGCTATCCACTACGAAAGCTTGAGGGTAAAATATGCCTTCCTGTCCACCTACCGACGTGTCATGACGTGAAGATCTTCGCAATTTTCTTCCGAAATTACAGTCTTTCAAATCCAAAGTAACACGCCCGCCACCAGACCCCATGCGGTGAGTATTGACCAATGGAGGGAGAGTGTTCAAAGCCAATAGTAACTAAATGAATCGTGATTATGCTTTTCGTAAGATTTGAGTGGGACGTTTCTGTAGCTTTATCCTGTTTATCGTAGTGCAGGGGACATGTTCATTGGTCAGATTGGTAGCAGTATTCAATCTTCCCACTAACCGGAGCTTCGGAATTATGAGAGTACTCGAGAGAACTTGGTTTTAGCGCCATCTTGCTGTGCTGAAAGAAAGTGAGTTTCGCCCAGGTAGTAGAACAATCCACTTTCTGATCAGTTCGTATTTATCTCATTGGCTTATGTATCTTGTATGCTGAATGTCCCCCCCCCCCCCACTACCATGAACCATGGACCTTGAAATTGGTGGGAAGGTTGGCGTGCCTCAGCGATACAGTAGGTGAAACCCACAACGGAGGGGTATCTGTTGAGAGGCCAGACAGACGTGTGGTTCCTGAAGGGGGCAGCAGCCTTTTCAGTAGCTGCAGGGGCAACAGGCCGGATGATTGACTGATCGGGCCTTCTAATATTAACCAAAACGGCCTTGCTGTGCTGGTACTTCGAACGGCTGAAAGCAAGGGGAAACTACAGTCGTAATTTTTCCCAAAGGCATGCAGCTTTACTGTGTGGTTAAATGATGATGGCGTCCTCTTTGGTAAAATATTCCGGAGGTAAAATAGTCTCCCATTCAGATCTCCAGGCGGGGACTAAACAAGAGGACGTCGTTATCAGGAAAAAGAAAACCGGCGCTCTACGGATCAGAGCGTGGAAGGTCATATCCCTTAATCGAGCAGATAGGTTAGAAAATTTGGAAATAGCTTACAGTTCGATATAGTGGGAATTAGTGAATTTCGGTGGCAGGATGAACAAGACTTTTGGTCAGGTGAATACAGGGTTATAAATACAAAATCAAATAGGGGTAATTCAAAACTAGGTTTAATGATGAATAAAAAATAGGAGTGCAGGTAAGCTACAACAAACAGCATAGTGAACGCAATATTGTGGCCAAGATAGATACGAAGCCCACGCCTACTACGGTAGTATAAGTTTATATGCCAACTAGCTCTGCCGATGATGAAGAATTTGATGAAATGTGGGATGAGATAACAGAAATTATTCAGGTAGTGAAGGGAGACGAAAATTTAATAGTCATGGGTGACTGGAATTTGCCAGTAGGAAAAGGGAGAGAAGGAAATATAGTAGGAGAGTATGGATTCGGGGTAACAAATAAAAGAGGAAGCCGTCTGGTAGAATTTTGCACATAGCATAACGTAATCATAGCTAACACTTGGTTCAAGAATCATAAAAGAAGGGTGTATACATGGAAGAACCCTGGAGATACTAGAAGGTATCAGATGGATTATATAATGGTAAGACGGAGATTTAGGAACCTGGTTTTAAGTTGTAAGACATTTCCTGGGGCAGATGTGGACTCTGACCACGATCTATTCGTTATAAACTGTAGATTACAAAAGAAGAAACTGCAAAATGGTGGGAATTTAAGGAGGTGGAACCTGGATAAACTAAAAGACCAGAGGTTGTACAGAGTTTCAGGGAGAGCATAAGGGACCAATTGAGGGGAATGGGGGAAAGAAATACACTAGAACAGGAATGGGTAGCTCTGAGGGTGAAATAGTGAAGGCAGCAGAGGATCAAGTAAGTAAAAAGGCGAGGGCTAGTAGAAATCCTTGGGTAACAGAAGAAATATTGAATTTAATTGATGAAAGGAGAAAATATAAAACTGCAGTAAATGAAGTAGGCAAAAAGGAATACAAACGTATCAAAAATGAGATCGGCAGGAAGTGCAAAATGGCTAAGCAGGGATGGCTAGAGGACAAAAGTAAGAATGTAGAGGCTTATCTCACTAGGGGTGAGATAGACACTGCCTACAGGAAAATTAAAGAGACCTTTGGAGAAAAGAGAGCCACTTGCATGAATATCAAGAGCTCAGATGGAATCCAAGTTCTAAGCAAAGAAGGGAAAGCAGGAAGGTGGAAGTAGAATATGGAGGGTCTATACAAGGGCGATGTATTTGAGCACAATTTTATGGAAATGGAAGAGGATGTAGATGAAGTTGAAATGGGAGATAAGTTACTGCTGGAGGAGTTTGACAGAGCACTGAAAGACCTGAGTCGAAACAAGGCCCCGGGAGTAGACAACATTCCATTAGAACTACTGACAGCCTTGGCCGAGCCAGTCCTAACAGAACTCTACCATCTGGTGAGCAAGATGTATGAAACAGGCGACATACCTCAGACTTCAGGAAGAATATAATAATTCTAATCCCAAAGAAAGCTGGCTTTGACAGACGTGAAAATTACCGAACTATCAGTTTACTAAGTTACAGATACAAAATACTAACGCGAAATTTTTACAGACGAATGGAAAAACTAGTAGAAGCCGACGGGAATATCAGAACACGTGAGGCAATATTGACCTTACGACTTATCCTAGAAGAAAGATTAAGGAAAGGCAAACCTACGTTTCTACCATTTGTAGACTAAGAGTTAACTTTTGACAGTGTGGACTCGAATACTCTCTTTCAAATTCTAAAGGTGGCAGTGGTAAAATACAGGGAGCGAAAGGCTATTTACAATTTGTACAGAATGGTTCAAATGGCTCTGAGCACTATGGGACTCAACATCTGAAGTCATCAGTCCCCTAGAACTTAGAACTACCTAAACCCAACTAACCTAAGGACATCACTCACATCCATGCCCGAGGCAGGATTCGAACCTGCGACCGTAGCAGTCACGCAGTTCCGGACTGAAGTGCCTACAACCGCACGGTCACCGCGGCCGGCATTTGTACAGAAACCAGGTGGCAGTTATAAGAGTCGAGGGGTATGAAAGGGAAGCAGTGGTTGGGAAGGGAGTGAGACAGGGTTGTAGCCTCTCCCCGATGTTGTTCAATCTGTATATTGAGCAAGCAGTAAAGGAAACAAGAGAAAAGTTCGAAGTAGGTATTAAAATCTATGGAGAAGAAATAAAAACTGTGAGGTTCGCCGATGACATTGTAATTCCGTCAGAGACAGCAAAGGACATGGGAGAGCAGTTGTACGGAATGGACAGTGTCTTGAAAGGAGGATACAAGATGAACATCAACAAAGTCAAAACGAGGATAATGGAATGTAGTCGAATTAAGTCAGGTGATGCTGAAGGGAGTAGATTAGGAAATGAGACACTTAACGTAGTAAAGGAGTTTTACTATTTGGGGAGCAAAATAACCGATGATGGTCGAAGAAGAGAGGATATAAAATGTAGACTGGCAATGGCAAGGAAAGCGTTTCTGAAGAAGAGAAATTTGTTAACATCGAGTATAGATTTAAGTGTCAGGAAGTCGTTTCTGAAAGTATTTGTATGCAGTGTTAGCCATGTATGGAAGTGAAACATGGACGATAAATAGTTTGGACAAGATGAGAATAGAAGCTATCGAAATGTGGTGCTACAGAAGAATTCTGAAGATTAGATGGGTAGATCACATAACTAATGAGGAGGTATTGAATAGAATTGGGGAGAAGAGGAGTTGGTGGTACAACTTGACTAGAAGAAAGGACGGGTTGTTAGGACATGTACTAAGGCATCAAGGGATCACAAATTTACCATTGGAGGACGGCGTGGAAGGTAAAAATCGTAGAGGGAGACCAACAGATGAATACACTAAGCAGATTCAGAAGGATGTATGTTACAGTAAGTACTTGGAGATGAAGAAGCTTGCACAGGATAGAGTAGCATGAAGAGCTGCATCAAACCAGTCTCAGGACTGAAGACCACAACAACACAACATCAACAACATTCTGAATGTCCTATGTTCAGTATTTGTCTCATTTATCTTATTTTAGCGAATTTCATGGATGTGGAAGTCTTTTTCTTTTTGCATCCCACAGTCTTCGAATTAAACGTGGTCCCACTGAATTTAGAGCCCGATTGCAACTATTTTCATAACGGTGCTCTGTATTCTATTCCCATCTTGATATAAATTCTGAGGTCACTAGTTACCTCCAAGTTCCTTATGGTTAGGCAAACCTTAAATAATAAACATAAAGAGCAGAATTTCTATGACATTTGCTTCATTGTGACGAGGTTCCGTTGTGAGCAGTGGCGACGCACTATTTTTAAAAATGTAAAATATATAGAAGGTTAACGAGTGTCAAACCCTTACCGGTATTTATAGCAGACACTGAAACAGCTAACTAGACTTCCTCTTAGTTTATGCAAGTTGTGAAATATCGCTACTTATATTTATTGTTGGACATTAGAAAAATTAAAACTTCTTTTATGGATATCCCTTATCCGGAATTTTCTAGTAATCAAGAAAAATTTCTCGGTAACCTTCGCCGGAACAAGTGGATCGTATCTATAATCACTTATTTCTCCGTATGTTGTCCGCTATCCCGGTAAGAAATCAAAGTTTTACGTTGCGTACGTGAATAATCGTCGTCTGCTATTTTTTTATCCTTCACTCCAATTTCTGTTGTAGAACAAGGTTCTTTTCTGCCAAATATCGCGAAGGTAGGAAATCAGGCACAGGAGATACCTGTTGAGAATATTTGGAAGGGGATTTCCTCTCCAGCATTCATCTGAGAAACGGCTGGAAGCCTCCCATGGGTAACTCGGTCGGACTGGGAGACTGCGAATATTAAATTTATTTGTTTGAAAACGTTGTCTATTGTCTCAGCTAACAGTAGAAATTTCATGTATGGGTTTGTGTGTGTGTGTGTGTGTGTGTGTGTGTGTGTGTGTGTGTGCGCGCGCGCGCGCGCGCTTTTTTTTGGCTGTCCTCTATGGGTTCATTTTATTCTCTATGTTTGGTGAGGACGCGAGATTAAATTAGATTAGATTAGTACTTGTTCCGTAGATCATGTATAAGACACTTCGTAATGTTGTGGAAAGTGTCAGGTTAATAAAAGGTGTCTATACAAAATATTACATTACACAAAATATTACATTACACAAAATTTTGCATGACACTTAATATTTATTTATTTATTTATTTTTGCTGGGTGTTGTGGAAATTACCCACTTACTATATCCAAAAATTCATGTAATGGATAATGAGAAACATTCACAGCTAAATTAGCCAGTAATATAAGTTTACGGCACTGACGAGGTTTGTGTTTGCACCGTAAATCCCACAAACTCTGTAGGAAATCCTGTTTCAAAAATTAGTATAAAATTGGATCACACAACTACAGTGATTGGAATTTGAAACTGGACAAAGGATGAGGAATCAGATGATCACATTAAACTGAAAATAATACAAAATAATGAGCTGGCTGATTGTAAAATCTTGTCTACTACTACTACGCACACACGCTCACACACACACGCACACACACACACACACACACACACACACACACACACACACACACACATGATTTCTACTGTGATGCGTATGTAAATAAACTTCCGAAAGCACTCATATGAACAGCTTTCAGAGTTGCAAAGAATATGGGCAACAATGCCTTTACATGTTATTGAACAGATGACTACAAACGTTAAGAGTCTTCTTTCATCAGAATGAGTCTTATAAGAAATATTAAATTTTCTTGCCTCCACAGAACTCCTCAGAAGTGTCATCATGGACTTGAAAAGGTCTGGGGTAGTAAATCATCTCGCTACAGTAGATATTTTGGACGTCGAAGTGCACTGATTTTCTTCGCTGGCATGAAATCGAACTAACCGATTTGACTTGGTCGCCACAGCTATAGATTCATTGTTTCTCGTGTCGTCCTGCGCTACCAGTGGCCCAGCAAAAATAAGTATTACTTTCAAATGACGTCTCTTTTTTGGGAACGATACTACTTGTAATCTGTACTTCTTCGAATACATTCCCACATTAATCACGTAAATCGTATTTACTTACCTAGTTATCACATTACCTTCTCCCTCTTTATTAAGCAATAATACCAGCTGCCGCCAAAGTCACTGTTAGAGAAGCCAACTTGAACACTGGAGTATGCGCTGCTGGATTATGTCCAGGACTGGAAAGAACGGTGTATGTGCTGGTGTCACGAAATCTGTGCCCTTTAAAGGACGTGCTCCCAGCGCCTGTAGTCCGTAAGACAAGGGAAGATCCCTGGCAGTTGAAAGTCGGCTTGGTGTGTTTGCTTCACACGTCTGCGACGACCGAAAACGTTAAGCAATTTAGCTTACGTTTCTATGGAAACGTTTTGGTAATGACTCATTGTTAGGCGTATACGGCTTTAAGGCTATAAGTTAGCGTTGCGGAAGCTGTTTGCATTTCGTGACAAAGGCGTTGTTAGAACTCTGGTATCTTTTTTCACGTTGCGCACTGTAGACACAAAATGCCTGCACTTTCCTGGCTCACAAGAAGGACTTGCGTGTACAAACATACCTCTATAGTAATACATGCGCATGTGTAACTACTTTCAGAGACGACATACCAGCGTCGAGAAGATTATCTCTCACCATTCGATATCTTGTAACTGGGGACAAGAACTCCAGTTTGATGTTCCAGTTCAAGGTATTTACTCAATCAATTTACAACTGCATCCCGGAAGTTTGACAGCTTCTTATATAGCACCTGCAGTATTATGTTAAGGTAAGCTAATGACACTTTTTTTTCGCTAGTAAAAGATCAACCAGATTGAAGGAAGATGAATCAGACTAGCTTTGGTGCATCCAGGGTTCCAGAACGAATCCTCTTCTTTGACGTGTGTTCGTTTACTTAGCATCGACTGTGCGAAGGCATTATATTGCCTGTTTTCAGGTCCTGCTTATTTGTGAAGAAATAGACACTCATTTCATTTGACTCTGTGTTTATAAGACGTGGAACCAGCAGACAAAAACGAGGAATTGAAAGGGAATCCTCATGTGTCTTCAGGTCACTGGGTACATTGCGAACGTAAAGGGAAATATGGGTATGTGCTAAAAACTGAGGTTTCCAACCATCACGACCCTTTCACGAATCTCTTTCACTAGATGGCACCTCCATCTGCTTCGTTAGAACTGCCTGCAACACCTGCAACACTTGCAAGCATCCATTAGCCAATCCTTGTATATGATGGAATGGCAGACAGAAGGATCCCACTCCTCTAAAAGCTTGAGAAGGTAAAGAAGTCATCTATATCCAACTGAGGTTCTTGCACTCGTTAACTGAACACTTATTTATTAGGATTTGCACCATGGGATAAAGACAGTCAGGGCTAACGCACGCAGGTTTGAGAGATGTTGCGATGCAGCGCGAGCATCCACACAGGCTGCTAGAGTCTCGGGAAGGTACTGTGTTGGAGCTGCCACATCAGAGCAGACTGTTCGTGAACTTACGGAGTTGGCAGGCTGTTCCGACCAGGAGTGAGCCACGGCTGTCAGAGCGGCAGCAACTAGACTGGCTCATACCGCTTTTGGTTTACTCCAGTGAGAGACGCCTTACGATGGTGTGCGCTGTGAGGGAGCCATTATCTCTGAAAGGCTGCAAATTATTACAGTCGCAGCGTGAGTAAATCCTGTCTCAATAAAGTAACACCACAGGCAATGGCAACAAATGAAACGGAGGAAGAGTCAAAGAAACGAATGTAATGATTTACTCTGTAGGTTGACATCTACACTATCTTGAGAAGGGGAAATTCGTACATGTGGCTTTTAGTTTTAAAGATTAATAACCTTAAAACGCCTTAAGCGATTGTAATACTCAAAATGTCTACCTACTGAGTCAGACCAGTACTATCGAATGTCGGTACTTCGTTTTTGCTTGTTAAATAAGTAGAAATGTAACGCTACGTAGAAGTGGACGAAATAACACTTGTTGTAGCAGTACATTAAGGTAGCATTTATTCTTTGAAACTTACGGCCGAGAGAAACGAGAGACTTTATGCAAAATTTGTCTATAAAAAGTAATGAAACTGCATTTTACAATTTGTCTGTTGTTGTCTTGTAATACTCATAGATTCATAGTTTTAGCTGCACCATGTACAGTAAATGCATTTTCTGAGTTATTCGACACCAGATTCTCGACATTTTGAGGGCAACGACCATACTGGTTACGGTCTCCTGGTATTCTGAGCTGGCAGGGGGAGGACCTGAGTAGGTGTGCGGCACATTAGTTGCTACCACAAGTGTTCGCAATTTTTCATGTATCATTTTTAAGGATTTGTGAAATTTCTGCAGGATCTTGTGGGGTTAGTAATGTTTTCCACACCACGTTTTGTGGAATTTATGTAAGAACTGCATCGTGGTATTGAAAACTTAGTAAATGTTTTAATAATTTCGCTGCTCAGTCTTTAGTTCCACTCAAGTGCTAAATAAAAATTTATTTAGTAAACTGTATGAGGTCGTGAAGAATGAGATTTTCACTCAGCAGCGGAATGCGTGCTGATATGGAACTTCGTGGCAGATTAAAACCGTGTACCGAACCGACACGCGAACTCGGGACGTTTGACTTTCGCGGGCAAATGCTCTAAACTACTTTCTTTTTTTTTTAAAAAAAATCATCTCATTGTGTTCGTAAATGTTCGTTGCTTTTGTTCGTGGCGGACGTCCCACGAGACTCGTTGATGTTCATAGTTCATTCATTCAGTTTTTGTTTTTTACAGATACGAGTTCGGCACATTCGCCTTTCACGGGAAAGTACTCTACCTCTGAGCTACGAGGTACTGGCGGAAGTACAGCTGTGAGAACCGGTCGTGAGTCATGCTTAGGTGGTCAGTGGTAGAGCAGTTGCCAGCGAAAGGCAAAGGTCTCGAGTTCGAGTTTTAATGTGCCAGGAAGTTTCATATCAACACGCTCTCCACTGCAGAGTGAAAATCTCATTCTGGAAACATTCCCCAGGCAGTGGCAAAGCCGTATCTCCACAATATCCTGTCTTCCAATAGTGCTAGTTCTGTAAATTTCGCAGGAGAGGTTCTGTGAAGCTTGGAAGGTAGAAACCAAGGTACTGCTGGAAGTAAAGATGTGAGGAGGGGTCGAGAGTCGTGCTTGGTAGCTCAGTGATACAGCACTTGCCCTCGAAAAGAAAACGTCCCAAGTCAGTTTCTCGGTCCAACACAGTTTTTATCTGCCACGAAGTTTTTTGTATGAGTCCGTTTTTAATTCGTCAGTCGTATTCTACTCGCATTTCAGTCACCTGTTAGGAATAGGACAATTCGACAGGTTTATTTACTACCTCCTACACGTCAACGTACCCAGCGAACCATAGAGCATATCAGGCACCTTTATTACACGAAAGTTGTATCAAGATAGTGTCATAGGGGGAATTAATATAACCCAGCAAGCAGTGTGAACTGTGAAACTGATCAATAAGAGAGTTGAGATGAGGGTGTTCCGAAGGGGAAGAATCTCTCATTAGTCTCTCGACTGTGCGAAAGCTCACTTTGAGTATTATTGCCACTACCTCTGTTCTACAAAGAAAGGCGACTCAGACTCCAGATCCCTTAAGTGCAGTGAGACAGTTTCACAGCCAGGTGCTTGACGATGTCATTAAATTTAAATTGCCACAGGCTCATATGCTGTGCATCACTTCACAGCGATGCGGTGGTTGGGTGCAATGGAACGCCGCTACTACTGCTGAATTTCACACCTAGCTTACCGTGTTTGCTTGTATTGACATAAATGAGTTGCAAGAAAAAACAGGAGCGTCACAGTTTGACACTAGGCCGATATCAAGGCATTAAAAGTGAAATATGTGAGTAGAGACGTGGTTTTCAAGCACTTTTCAACTGCCGTTGTGGGGAATATGTGTTTTGTTTGGATGAGACTTCCACTATTGGCTGCACAAATTTCTTCAAGTTATGTTACGATCATGATTGCTGCCTCAAGCCATTATCAAGTACAGAAATGCTGAGTATAATTAGACTTTGTTAAGTGAAGTTATCGTCAAGATCCATTCACTTAACCAAGTCTTATTATACCCAACATTGTTGTCAATGATAATGACTTAAGGCCGAAATTATGATGGTAATATAAAATAAAGACGTTTATGGATCAAAAATCATTTGAACATTATCCCATGACTGTTGCCCAAAAATAGGGGAAGATTATAAATATGTTATCCTTTCCGATGTCTGCCTGTGGGATCCATTATTAAAACAAGTCATTTGGCAATGTAATCTGTTAACCTCATATGTCAGGAGAGCAGAGTGACATATTTTCAATCGGACTGTATAATGTGACCGAGTGACACCAGTTTCAGACGGAATCTTCTGGTCACGGAAACTGCGAATAAGGCTACAACAGAATATACCATGAAACGAAATTCTCTAGAAATTAGAACTGAGTTGGAGGAACAGTTGTCTGTTGTTATCTACACTTGAAAGCTTAGACATGTGTTATTAATTATCATCCTTAAGAGCCCTCTTAAACGAACTGCGGAAAGTTCTTCGTCCTGCCCCAGGATACTGGTGAATAACATGACGCTACGTGTATATGTAACCCTCAGAGCTGGTGCAGTTGTAAGACACCCGATCTCCCAGTTGTGTGGCCACGAGTTCGAATCGTCGTCTCATCATTTACATTTACATTTGCTCCTTCCTACTTCCCGCATTTGGAGCACGTATTTAGTCTCTAACGGCCTCGTCGTCGAGAGTACATTGAACCTCAATCCTCCATTCACCACCCTTTTTGAAACTGTATGCCAACATTACGAACTCGTGAAACATATACTACAGAGTCAGTTTCTTTTCCTGTGTTAGAATAAGAGCAGTGCTTCTCCACGAATTAGCAACTTCCAGCTGTGGTAGCTGCTGCTAAACAACGATTGTACAAGTAACGCATATATTGAGTGATCTAGGAGATATTGTCAATATTGTGGGATATGACAGGGATGATCATTCGAGGTAAAAATGGGTTCTAAAATACATACATAAGGAGCTATGGCCACCTATTCGTTTTCGATACTTTGATACTCTTCTACTCCAAACTCTTCTCTTTCCATATTTCGGCAGGATCTATTGCGGACCAAAACAAGAAAAAAAATTGTCTAGAAAACTGAGGCTGTAAACTGCATTTCTTAAAAGTCGTGAGCACTTGTCCAGTAACAGAAATGTGTATCAAAGTAGCGAATATGACGAAGTGCCCGTATCTCCTGACGGATACCATTTAGAGCTCCTCTTTAATGCACATTGTTTTCCGGTTTTGGTCCATGATACCTTCGCCCAAAATGTGGAAAGCAAAGTGCTTGCAGTAGAAGACATTTGTTTCACAATGTCGAAAATGAAGAGCCGGCCGCAGTGGCCGTGCGGTTCTGGGCGGCTACAGTCTGGAGCCGAGCGACCGCTACGGTCGCAGGTTCGAATCCTGCCTCGGGCATGTATGTGTGTGATGTCCTTAGGTTAGTTAGGTTTAATTAGTTCTAAGTTCTAGGCGACTAATGACCTCAGCAGTTAAGTCGCATAGTGCTCAGAGCCATTTTCGAAGATGAAGAAGTGTTTTTAGGTATTAAGGTGTGCATTTCAAAGAAGATGTTTACTACACATTTTTTCTTCGAATGAACGTTCCTGTCGAATACCATAATATTGAGCCTTCCCTTGGGACACCCTATACTCACGTTGCTCGCATAATCTTTGTTTTCCTGCACCTACCACAATGGAAGTTACTAATTCGTGGAGATGCACTGGCTCTTCTTCTAGCAGAGGTGAGGAAACAGTATCTCCAGTATGTATTTCGCGAATTTAAAAGGTTCGCGTACAGTTTCAAAAGCATGATGAATGGAGGATGGGGGCTGACCCCTGTTTCTAGACTCGCTGAATCGTCAGCCACAAAGATATACCTCTATCAAAAATGGTTCAAATGGCTCTGAGCATTGTGGGACTTAACATCTATGGTCATCAGTCCCCTAGAACTTAGAACTACTTAAACCTAACTAACCTAAGGACAGCACACAACACCCTATACATCTATCACACGTGAAAAGTATCTATAGCAGTAGAGTGCTCTGTCGTTTCCATTTCCCCACAGTCAAATGGTTTATAGTTTCAATAACGTCCCACTTCACCATATGCCATCTACAGCTTCCCACCTAGAGTGCGCTAGAAAATGAAGATATGCTGTAAGTTATTTCATCCATGCCGACGCTTCAATGTCCACGACCCAACTTTTGGAATTGTCTGTCTTTGCTAGGCACCAGATAGCAACGTAGAAAGCTTTTCCCGGTTATAAGGTATTCCATAATTTCTGTCATACGCATTTAGAGATTGTGGATAGGAGATGGTATCTGAACTTTCTCACTAATATTTATGTTTCTTACGTGGCTTAAGTGGTTATCTACCTCACTTGGCACTAGTAAACCACAGATACTCGCAGTGGGGATGACTGAGGTTTGATGTCAGTCTGATCTTCAGGATTACCGTTTTCCGTGATTTTCCTGAATCGTTTGAGGGAAATTATAGGGTGATTTCTTTGAAACGAACGCGACTGATTTCGTACCACATCGCCCCTCAGTCTGAGCCTCTAAGGGCTTTCCCGTCGTGTACTTTCTACCTACATCTTAATTTATATCTTAGTATCCTTAAAAACAAAACTTTCCATTAACTCTCAGAAGGAAAAGTCAAATCCGGTAACCGTGGTAGCCAACGACGCCGCTTACCTCGCTCTTGTCATCCTTCATTGAATGATGGGTGAAGACAGTCTCAGATGGGAACTTCACTATCGTTTTGAAACACATTTACATGTCGTTAATCATCTCTGTGTTTCCTGACCACTTACACTCAGGCGTACTGCCTGTAGTTCAAAAACGTCTTCGTTAGTGACTAAATGGAAAGTGATGTCGAACTGGTGAGGCAGCTTGAGAATGTTCTTCTTATTGTGACACGATCACATGTGATACCCACAAATGCTTTTTTTTAGAACAAAAATTACTGAAATCGCATGGGGAGGGGTCAGGACTGTATGGGGGATGTGTAAGTGGTTCCCATATGTTGCCAAGGTTGTTTCAGCTACGTTATAGAAATTTCGCTTCGAAGCCCTTACACGTCCTCCATACAGTATTTTTGGTGCCCCGAAGAAAGACATCTGTGCCCATCAAGTTTCTTACAACAAAGGGGTGCAAGCTTAGGTACAACCATGATTATATAGGCAATTGCTGACATTTTGCCATTGGGATACTTTGTCTCACCGAGGGATAAATGCATTAACAGTTATGGCGACTCCTTGTTAAATAATAAACATTTAATTAATCTTCTTTCTATATGCCTCTTTTTCACTTAGCTGTCCCATCAGATTAGTAGCCCAGATGCAAAAGCCGCTAACTGCATGACAAATGAAACTGGAATAATTGCGAAAATCTCGTCCCATGCAAACTATTAAAGTCAAAGACTTCATCTCTTTTTTAAAAAAATACGTAAAAAATAATTAATTAATCAGTGTTAATGGCTAAAATGCACGATTAAGTTTTGTACGCACAAATCTTAAGCGAAATATTGACGTAGTGGTTTTTGCACCCGATTTATGCAGTTAGCAGGTTCTGCATACGGCTCGATCCAATTACGAAACAAACATTCTGTCGCCAAACCCGATATTCGGTGATGTGTTGGGAATGACAAATGATGGAATTTAATTATTGCAAATATAAACAGAATACATTTTATTTCAAAGAAAAGTCTGAAAATTCTCTAAAACAGGCATATAAAAATACAAACGTGGTATTATTTTACCAGGAGAAATTATCTTATTTAACGTAAAAAGGATAACAGAGATGAATGTTCAACATTAGGTGTTTTTTTTTTTTTTAATGCACCCTCGTGCCTACGACAACACAAGATATTCAGACATTGAAATAAGTTCCAAACTGCGCGTTAGTAAAATAACGGTGATACATTAGAAAAGGATAAAATTAGTGGAAAATTGCATCATAGTTAAAACAGAGACAAAAAATTATAGAAAATGGAACTGGCTGAAAACTGCTTTTAAGTGACATCGACGTCAACTGTTATTGGTGTTGGGTCATTTTCTTTACTGATATGTTTTCCACTTCTTCAGGATGCACTTCCCTCTCCAGTGTCAATAACTTAGAATGGCTCTCCACGAATTAGACTAATCTTCTTGTCTTTGCTCTTCGTGAAAACGATTTCTTTAGCTTTTCGAATCTGGAAATTCCAGTTACCATTCACTTTCACTTAGCCTCCGTGTATGTCATGACAATCACTGTCAAAACAGCTTTCATTGCAGAGCACTGTTTTAATACTAGTCTTCATGTTATTACCTCTCTGTTTTGGAAACATTTCTTTCCACTGATCAGAGCGCCTCCTCCTTTTCCGGTAGGGACCATCGTCCTCGGTCTCGTTCAGGTTAGTTTCACCTTCTACTACGGGTTCGATTTCTTGCAGAATTCGTAGTGTTTCAATTACTCACAATTCGTTAGTACTATCTTCTGCATTTAACCCGTCCACAAAATCGCTCACTTTCGTCAAGAAACTCACTCAAATATGTGAACACACATCCTGCTGATCAGCTGAACTGTGATCACTGGCTTATATGTGGACAACGCATCGGCAGCGAGAGCTTCACTGTTGTGTACGTGTTTGCTACAGCGCAGCCAACCTATCTCCGAACAACCAAAGTATCCCTCAAACCGTAACAAACTGGAAGGTGGTTTTGACTGTCTATATTAGTAAGTCTGATGTCAGTTGGCGTGCTTAGCATCCGCACATGGTACGGCTATCGCTATGCCTGTCGAACTTAGATGTGTTTTGCAAGCGCTGGACATTTAGCGGGCGTTCCTATCGAAGACCACGTGCAGTTAGCTGCTTTTGCAACCGAACACGATTTTCTACAGCTACTGTCAACGGTTTATAGAAGGTTTTGCATCCTGAAACCTATTCCGTTGTGTAGGTGCTGAATCTATACGGCAGTGTGCTCAACTCAAAATCGACAAAAATGCATTTAGCGACTTTTGCATCTGGACTATTCAAATCAATGAAGCTAGGATAGTATTTCTCAAGCTGTTCAATTTCGCCCAGTAATATACTATCTAACACGAAGAGTACACGATGAAACGTTGCTGGATTTGAAGGAGCATCACGTACCATTGCTTGTGTAACAATGCTTGATGAACTCTGCGTTGGGGTAAACCATGTATCTGACGGAATGAGAGAAGCCCATGGTAATACGGGAAATCTCGATATGCCATTATCAACTCCATCAGCTGATTATTCAGATGTAACGGGAATATGGCTTTCGTATCTCTTTTAGATCTGGCACAAAGTTCCCTGACGCTTGGGGAGGGGGGGGGGGGGGTGGGTACAGACTAAAAAAAAAAACATTCGATCAATATCATCTGCTGATGAGCCCCACTGTCTTTTCGTTTCACTGGGATTTTTGATGCCTACCTTTTTACTAGTATAGTCGGCATATAAAAAATAGAAACGTGAGGCAGTTCCGCGATCCACATAGAAGGTGACGGTAGACTCCTTATGCTTGACGCCTACCTACCAACCTCGTTGCGGACAACCTCCAGTACATCTCACGTATTCTCTCGAGAGTGTAATAAGGCATCGCTCTCCTTCCACGCTCAAAAAGAATTACGAAATGTTCTCTATACTTCATACACAGGAATGTATGCCGTAAAATGAAATAAAAGTAAACTGGCCGGGAACTTCATTTTTGTCTACAAATTTTTCAAATACGTGAGGTGTTTTACTTTAACGGAAACTATCGGAATAGCTGTGGAGAACAAGGAATATGAAAACAGTTCGTTATCAAGCTGTGTTGTCAGACTATAAAGTGAGAAAAATATCAATTGTTCTACCGAATAGTCTCCTCAAAATCGAATGAGAAAGACTGCATAGCAGAGAACATGTGCGAATCTCAGACAAGTGATTAATTTTTTGAACGAAAAATAAAACTTTTACTGATGAAATAACTACAGAAACAGATGCAGCTCTGGTTCATCTGCATAAAAACTATTCTGCTTCATATCACGCTGCTCAGTAAGTATCGTATCACACATTGTGTCGCCTCAGTGAGAAAGTGCCTAAGAGGTACATGCCGAGTCTTTTGCCAAGATCCACTGTTCCAGGAGAGCCGTCTAGTTTAAGGTCGTGAGATCTTACTGATTTGTGCATTTCTGAGAGATGCGGAGTGGCTGGCTTTCACTTCTCTGTGGCTTATATATGTAGTTATTCCTTATATAGTGCAGTCTTTGAAGGGTGGACTAATATTATAAAATTTTGCAGAGATAATCTTTCGGGAATGGCAATGTCTTATCAGTATTAAAATCGAGACAGAAGTTGTAGGTATGTCAAATGGAGAAATCACTAATTGATGATCCTAACCACAATTATCTGGTTTGTGTATTTTTGATTACAAACTAAAGTTTCCGTCATTGAACTTTACTCTGAAATTCAACTTACAGTTATATGTATGATAAACTACCTAAAGCGACAAATGAACATTTTCTACTGGACTGGGACTCGAACACTAATTTCCTACATATCGCGTGAGATACCCTTACCACTTAGGCTCTCCGAGAAAGCTCGCAAGACCGACCCAAACTTCCACATGTCACAAATCTATCAGTTTCCTGTCGTAGATCATTAATTCATTTACCCAAGTTCGCACATCTCATTATCCCTGTGCAGGCTTTTAGCATCAACAGAACGAGAAGTCAGAGACTGTCGTCATTTTCTTCACACATCCGTCTTCGTCTTTTCTATATCTGCAGATGAGGTCAAACTATAATTTTGATTATGTAAATTTATTTCTGAATTTCAACGTAATTGATGTAGCTGTAGATGTACTGCCTCCAGGGAGCGTGATTGGACGGCATAGTGGTAAGGTAACCACTCGCGATAAGCTGAAGATCCTGGTTCGAGTCCCTGTCTAGCACAAATTTTCATGTGTTGTTTAGGTAGTACATCTATACATAATGGAGTTAAGTTGAATTAGACGACTAAATTTCAGTAGTATTTATGTGAAATGAAATATTTACTCTGTAGCGGAAAGTGCGCTGATATGAAACTTCCTGGCAGATTAAAACTGAGTGCCGGACCGAGACTCCAACTCGGGACCTTTGCCTTTCGCAGGAAAGTGCTCTACCAACTTAGCTACCCAAGCATGACTAAGGACACGTCCTCACAGCTTTAATTCCGCCAGTACCTGTTGCCATACCTTCCAAACTTCGCAGAAGCTCTCCTGCATGCCTTGCAGGACTAGCACTCCTGGAAGAATCGTGCTTGGGTAGCTCAGTTGGTAGAGCACATACCCGCGAAAGGCAAAGGTCCCGAGTTCGAGTCTCGGTCCGGCACACAGTTTTAATCTGCTAGGATGATCAATATTTATCTAAGTTTTCAGTTACCCTGTGACATGCATATAGATGTTATTTAGTAACCTAGTGCTTAATGAACAATGGTAAATTCATGACTGATAGAAATATGCTAGATCGCTTAGAAGACACAACATTTCCAATGCTGTGAGACCTGCACGTCTGGGCGTCAGTACAAAGACGATAACGTAAATGAGAGCGCCAGAGGAACGGAGCGTGGGCGGCGAGAGGGTAAGCCGTGGCGCTCGCGAGCGCGGTTTGCAGTAAGCGGCGGGCTGTTTACCCTCCGCAGTGCTTAACGGGCGCGCCGGCCGCTGTTTAACGTGCGCCCCCGCCACTCCCTCCCTACCACCACTCCCCCTCCCGTCTACTGCCGCTGTGTACTTTTGGCCGCCGCCGCCGCATGCAGTATTCATGCCGGGGTCGCCTGGGCGCCGTTTTTCCGCTTCGGCGAACGGAGATGCAGCGCTCCGGGACGTCACGGCCCGCCGGCTGAGATGGGCGCCCCGGCTGTGGCGGCAGCCTGAGACACAGCGGGTGACGCGGCGGGACCTCGCCATGACTCGTCTAGCGGGCGGCATATCTCTTAGGGGCACCACACACGTGCAAATCCGTAGAAGTCTTCTCGGATGTGGAAATCTGCTGTGATATTTAAGCTCGAGCTAGTACTAACGTTCAAATACAGGGTATTTTTAAATTAGTGATACAGGAGTAACTTTTTATTAAGGAAAGTTTTTACAACTTACAGAAATGTTTGGTACAACACTGAATTCAGTACAGGGTGTCCACAATGAGACTCCAGCATTTGAATATCCTATATCTTTCTCATTTCAGTTGGTGAAACTGTGAATCCTGAAGGAGCAGACACAGGAACTCAACAAGTTTGTGATGTGCAAATTTGATATGCCAAGTGGCCGTAGTGGAGCTGCAATCAATTGTTTTAGCAAAATGGAGGATATGAAGGAGCGTGCTCAAGTGGTCTGGTGGTATGCAGAGACAAAATCGGCGACCCAAGTGCAAAGAAACTTTCGTCGAGTTTACAACAAAGCGCCCCCATCGTTCAAGACTATAAAGAAGTGGTGTGATCAGTTCTTGGCTACTGGGAGTGTTGACAAAGGGAATGGTGGTGGTAAGCCTGGGATCAGCGAACATCATGTGAAACAAGTGCCGCGGTCATTCGAACAAAGTCCACAGAAGTCAGTGTGACAGGCAGCACGAGAACGTCGTATGAAACGTTCAACAGTTCACAAAGCGCTTCATCAGCGATTACGTTTTTACGCATATAAAGTGCAGGTTTTTGCAAGAAATCAAGCCTGGTGATAGAACAAAGCGAGATGAATTTGCATGTGTCATGTTAGATTGCATTGCCGCGCCTAGACATTTTTATCACTCGTCATGTGTACTGAAGAGGCTACCTTTCACGTGTCAGGGGATGTCAATCGTCACAATGTGCGCATCTGGGGGTCCGAAAATCCACATGCACCTAGTGAACACATGCACGACAGTCCGAAAGTTAATGTGTGGAGTGGTTTGATGATAAATCGCACTGTTGGGCCGTTTTTCTTTCAGGAGCCGACTGTGGATGGAGCCATGTACCTGGACATGTTGGAACAATTTGCCGTGCCACAGATAACAGACCTGCAGCCAAATGTTATGTTTCAACAAGAGGGGCACCACCCTATTGGAGCCTTGATGTCCGAAAATTTTTAAATGACACATTCTCGCAACGATGGATTGGCCGTGGAGGTCCAATTCCTTGGCCGCCACTTTCGCCCGACATAACCCCCCTCGATTTTTTATTGTGGGGTTATGTGAAAGACCGGGTACACGCTACACCAGTAAAGGACCTACAAGACTTAAAACAGCGCATAAGAATTGTCATCAACTCTGTCGCAGAACAGATGCTCCGCAACACATGGCAGCACGAAATCGATTACAGACTTGATATTCTTCGCGCTACCCGTAGCACCCATGTTCAACTGTACTGAACCGTCCACCTGTGCACGAAAACTTGATGAGCTGCTGTATGATTTCCCTGTATTTGTTCGTCAATAAATTGTGTTTCCTCTCAGATTTTTTGAGTTCAAATGTTGGAGTCTCATTGTGGAGACCCTGTATATCTTTAAGTTATACCCATAGCCAGCAGTCTTAGTCCCCGACGTTCCCACTAGGTGACATGCGACAATAGGTCATCCCAACAGCGGTCACCGAGTCGTATAAGGATGCAGAGCACGTGCAATGTTGTTTATAGTTTCATAAATACAAATCCGCTACTACAATTCAAAGACAATTCTAGACTATTGCAAGCCACCACCTCGAAGACAAACTTTTCTTTTTAGTACTATCGTTTCACAGGGACTGTTGTATATTACTTAGGACGTCAGGTCAGGATCGCCTAGCAGTCTTTGATGCAGTAATATGTTGCATCTTCAGCAGTCTTACATTCGTGGTCAAGGTAAATCACCAAGAAGAGCTAGTTTAGAGTTGAATATGCTTAGTGTTACAGTGTAGAAGGTGTTACGGAGACGCCTGTCATTCAAAATCAACAAACTGGAACTATTGCAAGTCTTAAGAGGAAGTGGTAAGGAAAAGCGAGCTGAGTTTTGAGTAGAAATGTTTAACAAAATGTAGACTGATTGAAGATTATTTTCTTAACAAAATTGTGTACAGTGACGTAGCCGCCTTCCACACGCGCGGTAAACTGAATCGTCGTAATTTTCAGATATGGGGCGAGTAGAAACCGCGTGACGTAATCGAACATGTACGGGACTGGCCAACGTTAAATATAACAAGATTATTTATTTTTTTTGTAGAGTCAGCTGTAACTGACATATCGTACCTGGGCATAGGTAAACATTATCTAATGCCCAGATCACAACAAGACGCCGGTGCGGAATTCATTTGTGTATAATATGGAGAGCCATTACATTACCATAATGAAGGTATCGTGTATCTCCGTATGAATCCGCCGACTTGGATTTGAAGTGGCTGAACTATATCCTGGCCAACGTGATAATATGAGTCATCCCCGAAGGACTTCTGTGTAGGGGGTTGTATTAAAGGCAGAATGACTGTTCCTCCGCTTCCGCCGCAAGGAGTGGCCGCGCGGTTAGAGACGCCATGTCACGGACTGCGCGGCTCCTCCCGCAGGAGGTTCGAGTCCTCCCTCGGGCATGGGTGTGCATGTTGTTCTTAGCATAAGTAGCGTGTAAGTCTAGGGTCCGATGACCTCAACAGTTTGGTCCCTTAGGAATTCACACACATTTGAAAATTTGAACCTCCGCTTCCGGGAAACGTCGATGAGCTGCGACAACGGATAACACAAGGTGTTGCCGCTGTACATCAAAACATGCTTCACAGTATTTGGTAGGAAACTGACAACAGGTCGGCCGTTTGTCTTGTTGCAACAGGTAGCCACATTGCACATTTTAAAATAAAACTTGAAGATATACTTCATTTACTACAGTATCAAACATTTCTGTAAGTTATTTACCTTTTTCACAATTTAATGTTACTTTGTACAAATAATTAATGACACCCTGTGCAAAGGATACAGCCTCAGTTAAAAGATATGCATCACAAAATTACAAACTCCATGAAATTCACAGGGCTAATAAATAGCACCTTCAGCCCATAAATTTTACAGAGGCACATCAGATTCAGTGGCATATCAGACTAAACCCATAATTCACCGTGGCGTAATGTAGATTCTTGTACGGCAGCGAAGCCTGGATGCTCCGCAGATAAGCCGAATTGAGGGTAATGAGCGCTGAGAAGTGGTTCATGAGATAAGCTGCTGGCTATATACTATGCGACAAGAAAAAATCTGATGACATCCTTAAAGATCTCAAAGAAAAACTGGAAGTACATAGAACCTTGGATATACCTTACACTACTACCGAGCGCAAGGCCTAGATATATCCTGAAATATCATTCCCGAAGTAGGAGAGATGCAGGAAGGTCAGGAAATAAATGAATTGAGATTTTAGCAACCTACTAGGCCTCATAATGCATAGGATAAAGAAGAACAAGACTCCTGTTCTAAGTTACTATTATTACCTCTATGCGTTGAAAGATCAGGATATTATCTTGAATGAGAATTTTCCTTCGGATATGGCTAAAGAATCCGACGTCTCAAGCTGCTTGGTTTTCCGATACGTTACACAAGGTTCCACTTTCTTTCATGGTGAAAATTCATTCTGGAAATTTTAGTTTCGTTTACATAAGCAGAGCTCACCTGCGTAAAAACTGAAAGCAGCCACAAAGCCACAGGAAGATCGTTTTAGGACTCCCCATCTATTCCGGTCTTCATGGTGTGATTCATGTTTGTGAATCCTATATGACATAACTGTTGTTCCTTATAAAATAACTTAGTCCATCAATGTTTTACCTTAATGTATTTAAAATAAACAACGCAACGCTAAACACGGTATCATAAATGTAGCGTGATAACAAGATTTAATTCTACGATAAATTAAAATACAATTGACCAACATTTAACTATATACGGCATGCTGCGACACCTCGTGACACGACTTCATTAGATTTCTTTATGTTGAGGAGACATCCCGTACAAAATACTTCCCAAATTCGAGTCACTAATTATACAGATAATTGTTACATAAAGAACATAAACGTATATGACTACCTAGAGTAAAATATCTTCACGCTCGACCTTTATGTAAATTACTATTTCAGACTCCAGTTCGTGACTGTTCTAGTCAGAATCAAGCCTAACATCATAATTACAGTGTAAAGAGCGGGTTACAGTGATTTATTATAATTTGATATAGGGGGGGGGGGGGGGCGATGTGCGAATAAGGATTTTGCGGACGTCCATAACCATACTCTCATCTGCACAAAATCCTAAGGCTGCAAAAGCAACCAGACATGATTCGCTTCAAATATCTGTCTTCACGTCAGAGGTAAAGATAGTATTGAAGAAATGCTGTCGGGTATCCATACGGGTGGAGTGGTTGAAGAACCTATATGTTTCTACTACACCAGACGTCGACACGCATGCACTCGTTCAAACGTTATGCTTTTTTAAAAAAATACAAGAGGATGGCTTGTCGGCAGTAGTACATTCCGGTAATGTCAACCTTCCCACATATTAGTCATCTGTGTTCAGTAACTGTATATTCGCAGTGATCATTTAAATATCAATATCTAAAATGTTGGTGAGTTATATAAGCCATCGGGATAAACATATCGGTTTTAAAACTTCCTGGCAGATTAAAACTGTGTGCCCGACCGAGACTCGAACTCCGGACCTTTGCCTTTCGCGGGCAAGTGCTCTACCATCTGAGCTACCGAAGCACGACTCTCGCCCGGTACTCACAACTTTGCTTCTGCCAGTATCTTGTCTCCTACCTAGTTTCGCAGGAGAGCTTCTGTAAAGTTTGGAAGGTAGGAGACGATATACTGGCAGAAGTAAAGCTGTAAGTACCGGGCGTGAGTCGTGCTTCGGTAGCTCAGATGGTAGAGCACTTGCCCGGAAAAGGCAAGGTCCCGAGCTCGAGTCTCGGTCGGGCACACAGTTTTAATTTGCCAGGAAGTTTCATAGCAGCGCACACTCCGCTGCAGAGTGAAATTCTCATTCTGGAAACATCCCCCAGGCTGTGGCTAAGCCATGTCTCCGCAATATCCTTTCTTTCACGAGTGCTAGTTCTGCAAGTTTCGCAGGAGAGCTTCTGTAAAGTTTGGAAGCTAGGAGACGAATTACTGGAAGAAGTAAAGCTGTGAGTACCGGGCGTGAGTCGTACTTCGGTAGCTCAGCTGGTAGAGCACTTGCCCGCGAAAGGCAAAGGTCCCGAGTTCGAGTCTCGGTCGGGCACACAGTTTTAATCTGCCAGGAAGTTTCATACCAGCGCACACTCCGCAGCAGAGTGAAAATCTCATTCTGGATATCGGTTTTGTTCCTTCGCATGAAATTTTATAACACTTTGGCTGTATAACTGAAGTTTTCAATGAGACGAGGTCTGTGATAAAAGTATTTCGTAGGTTTCACAAGGACAGATTGTCAAAACAAAAACAGGCCCCGAAAATGTTTATACGTGTGATTCGAAAAAAATTAAAGGAAAGATGTACTCACTCAATCGATTGGATCCAACACCACAATGAGTACTAGAATTTGTCCAGTTGAATGGAAGGAAGTTACAATAATTTGGTTGAAGCATCCCATTACGAAAACACAGTTTTACACTGTGGAAGGAACCACGCCTATCTTTTTCTAATGAACATTTTTAGCATTTGTATGCAAAGATAATAAGCAAAGAAAATATAATTCATGATGATCGGAAGAGGATCTGAGACACCGTTTTCCCAAATGCTAATAAAATGTCTTTCCTCCACGCCACATAACTCGGTGGTGCCTTCCTACGATCTTCTAGAACGAACGACCCAGCCAGTTACCGGGAGATCTATCGTTAAATGATCTAGTGTACAGTTCTCGAATTGCAAATCAGAAAACCACAATGCCTTAGGCACACCAAGATCACTGAAGATCGGTGCACGGGTGGTATCCTTCACTTCAGCTGACACCAGAAAGAGGCGACAAAAATTACTAAGTTCAATAAAACTCCATCCGGTAATCACAGTTTCGGTCATCATACTGAACAGAAAAGCTACTTAACGAGACCTAAAACTAAACGGCGCTGTAAATACTCGTATGTTCAGTTTCTCGTTGCGATTATGAACTGGTTTTGTTAACTACATAAAGATTTTCCAGGTATATTCTTCGGACCACGAGAAATCCAAACGAGGTTTGTGGGAAAGGAATTTTTCCCATTTCCTCCAAAATAGAAAAAAAATGTTCAAATGGCTCTGAGCACTATGCGACTTAACTTCTGAGGTCATCAGTCGCCTAGAACTAATTAAACCTAACTAACCTAAGGACATCACACACATCCATGCCCGAGGCTGGATTCGAACCTGCGAAATTAGCGGTCGCTCGGTTCCAGACTGTAGCGCCTAGAAGCGCACGGCCACTCCGGCCGGCACAAAATAGAAGACAAATGCTGTACGTGTTAGAACCGTAACCGAGAAATGAACACCGATCGCTGACGCTCGGGCGTATATGCCGAGAACTCAATGTAATTGAAACTACTCTCGGCATGCAGCTCGGATACACAAAGTACATCAACTTTCAATGCGACTGGGACAGCAAAGAGAGAAGAAACCGTTATTAGAGGGAAATGTCTGGACAGATGAACGTAGTGAAAGCTCTACCCTGCTTTTTGACTCCAGAAACGTGTATTTAACATAGCTGGGCATTAAAATGGATCTCGTCAAAAAACATGTTAAAGTTATGGACAAAATATTCACTTGGATTCATGTACATGCGGGAGGAGTTTCAAAATATGAGTGAAAGAACTGTTCCTAGACTTGTTTAGTGTTGTTGAAACAATGGTATGGCAGGCTGTCGCAAGCGTATGCAAAGACTTCCAAATAGTCGTAGGACAAAGAAGTTACGCAATATTGTCCAAGAATTACTGAGTTCATACTACATTGAGGGTGTAACATAGTACTTGAACTAATTTCTAGATCATTTCAACTGGCTGAATTAAGCTGCGGACAGCTTAAAGTCGTTTTAACAACATGCATATGTAAGTGCATACTGGGTCTATCTGAACCGCTCCTAAACGCTCCTGAACGCACTGATGATGGCTACACTGTTGCTGAGAACTCGCTATGTGCAGCACAGTACAGATTCATGCGCAACTATTTACTGGCTCTGAGCACTATGGGACTTAACGTCTATGGTCATCAGTCCCCTAGAACTTAGAACTACTTAAACCTCACTAACCTAAGGACAGCACACAACACCCAGCCATCACGAGGCAGAGAAAATCCCTGACCCCGCCGGGAATCGAACCCGGGAACCCGGGCGTGGGAAGCGAGAACGCTACCGCACGACCACGAGATGCGGGCAACTATTTACTGTGTTCTTCCCTATTATAATTGTCTCGTTTAGTTAATAGAATTAATTAATTACTGTTCATTTAGACTTGTTCCCAGACGAGCTTGGTGCCGTTAGCGACACATATCGAGAACAGTTCCACCACAACATTTTCCACATGGAAAAGTGGTGTGGAGGTAACCAGAGTATCTAAATGTTGTCCGATCTCTGCTGAGCCTATAGAGCTATTATCCCAAGCAACAGTGTCACAAGAAAAGTAAAAAGAAATATTCTTAATAGGATCATTTTGCTTTACTCTTGTGTTATGCGTCTCTTCGATTCCTTAGTGTACTGACAAGTCTTGTAGCGACTGCGTGTCATTTTGTGAAATACATACAATACGTAGCCAGTGTTGAGAGTTTTCAGAAGCGATGACTAAACGAAATCTGGTGCTGGTCTAGAACCAGAAGTTGATAATACTTAACGCCATATAGTGCATGTGTCAAAGAACCAAAAAGAAGAAGTAAGATCCAAACTTAAAATCCTGTTGACGATAGGGTGATTACAGACGGAGTACGGAATGGATGAATGAGAAAATGGTAGTTTTCTTTTGAAAGCAGCCAAACGTCTTTCGACTTAAGCGACTTGTGGAAACCACGAAACACATAAATCTGGATAGCCCAAATCATATATGAAACACTGTCTTCCAGAATGAAAGCCCTGTATTTTAATACTGTGTCACGGGGTGGAAGAGAAGCAGAAAACCGGAAAAGTTTCTAACATTATAGCACGTTACTAATCAAATTGGCAAATCAGGTACAAAATGAGTATCTATGAAAGGGTAAGAGATTAATGGTCAAGCCATATAAGAAAATGGAAAGGTTTTTTTTTGTATCTGCTACAGTATCAAGGAATAGTTAACAGTGGGAGAAGCAGAAGAGAGCACAGTATCTTTTCTATTCCTACATTGACACACATATATTCCACGCTAGGGCGGAACATCATGCTGGTACCTGAACTGTGTGTCTTTATTCTCATCACAACTAAAGGTGTGCTCGGATAGCAGAAGCGGTTAAGGCAACGGCTCGCAATAAGAGGGAAATGCCGGTTCGAGTTCCGGTCTGGCATCAATTTATATGTTTCGCAAACAGCTGACGTCAGTGAATAATCACAGCATGCCAAATTATTTCGCATAGTTGGTGCGAGGTCTCCGACGCACTACAGCTACTTTTGGTCACCTGAGCCGTAGGGATTTGAGCCGTTGGCAGCAGTTCTAGTGTGTTACTTTTCCTTGTACATGTTGCGTGTGTCCATTTGTGCAAGTCATCATTCGCTACTGAAAAAGTACTGTAATGTGGCCTCTGTAAAATCGGCAGTATTGGGCAGCTATCCGTCAACAAAGCGTGAGAAGATATTGTTTGTAACTAATAACAGTAATTATTATTTTGTTCTTCATCTGTAACTGTAGTTGTGCGAAATGAAAAATAAGCAACGAATTGCATAAAAGAAATTAAATGACTTTTATGCACCTTGTTTATTATTATTTCATTGTAATCAGTGTGAGGTAGCTGCCAACATTGTGTTTACTTTCTTGTCTGTTTGTAAATCTAGTCGTGACTGAAGGTGATCAGCTGCACAGTTGTTGGCTAGATGTTTTATGTTGTGATTAATGGATTAATAGCGCTGTAGGACTCGTCGTGGGCACTAGTAGTAGCGTATGTTACAAAGAAAACAAGACAAGGTTGTGTCTTGTTTCTAATATTGAAACAAGCTTGTATCTTGTTTGTGTTGAAGTTGACTGATGTTCATGTACCTAGTACATGTTTATGTGAGGACGCAAGACAGACATCCGAGGTATCACACAAGGGAAAATACTATTGACTTAATGTTCTAGTATTTGTGGTAAATATTCGATGGTGTACACTTATATTTTTCTTGAGTTTCTTTGCACCTAAATATTTTCTTATCATAGGGGGTTTTAATCTTAATTAAAAATTCATTTCAGTTTTAATGAATTTGACTCTTCGGTAGATGATTCATTGTTATAGTAAAGGTTTTTTATTATAGTACCTATGTTAAATATATCATCGTTGAACTCAGTATAGCTTTGTAGTTGCTTGCACCAACTAGTTCATTTATCCTTGTTTTGGATATTGAATTTCCATTAACATTTCATTGCTGCCCTAAATTATGAATTCACGTATTGTAGCAGTCATTTTATGAAGTAAATCTGTATCTCTGTGGTGTTCTTTGTTCAAGCTGTCAATACATACAGGAAGAGCAGCTAAGACAGGTCGTCCCAAATAAATCCAAAATGAATAAATATATCGAGTTGCAGCTTCCGCGAAGCTACAGCGGACAATATGACAAATTTCCCTACGATAGTAAGTAATTTTTATGTAGATGTAGATATAGAATTTTGTAGTCATCTGATCATGGCACCAACTTCACTTTTTTCTAACGGGGATAATGCTTTTTCCGTTGTATTTGAAAGAAACTTCTAAGATAATTTCAGTGACGTAGCATATGTGGTACTTGATCAAATAGTGACAAGATAACAGCGTCACAAACCACTGTCCTGTCGCAAAGAGAGGTGGTTTCACAAACGTCTGCTCTGTTATACCAAATGTAAAGAGACACACAACTCCAGTGCGGTTCTTGTTTTTACCCGTGCACTTGAAGCTCATTAGTCTTTGTTCTGCTGATGTAAATGTCAGATAACCTGCTCGTAAAGCTACTGAGACATTCACAGTGTATACCAAAAATGACAAAGTGAATGTAGCCAAACTTTTTAAGCAGCGGTGCTGTTGTATACCGAAGAGTATCCAGATGGTGTCAGGAACTCATTATCTGTGTTTGCAATCATCATAAAAAAGTTCAAGGAACTAGAAGTATGGGGACTAAAACACGCCAAGGAAAAAGAAGGGCAAGTGATTAAAGAAATGAAACGAACGTTTAGCAGCAATATTACTAATAAGCATATGGGAAAAACGAGAGGAGGCAATCAAACGAGAGTTCCGAGAAGAAAATGTTCCATCGCATTTCATCTTCCTCATATGTCGCTGCATCTTTAGCATCGTGGCACTGATTTCCGAAATTGATTACGTTTGTCCGAGTGTTATCTACAAAAAGCGCTATGTGATGTGAGATGTCAATGTAGAATTTTGTTTAAGGAAGAAGCGTCGTTTACAAAACATGGCCATGTTAACTCCATAACATGCACTAATCGTCAGCTGAAAATCCCCGCTCGTTCAAAGAAGTGCACTTCTACCAACGTTTGGTACGTGTTTTTAGAGACCTGCGTACTGGTCCCTATTATATTAAAGGAAATCAAAATACACTCAATTGTCTCAAGGTCCTAACATATGCTGCTGTCACACTTGTTGGAAGACACCCCACTGGACATAACGCAGTCAGTGTGGTTCCAACATGAAGAATGTTCCTCCCATAATGCACACGTAATGACAGAACGTCTTAAGACAGCTCTAGAGAGTTCTTTCATGAAACGCAATATGGTCTGCACACTCATCGAACTTAAAAACTTTTATCTGTGGCTAAAGTTAAAGCAAAGGTCTATTAGGAAACATCGATGTCTCCCGAAGGTATGAAATGCCTTGTAACAGGAGCCTGCGCAGCTGTTAACTCCAGATGAAATTCAATGTACAGTATTGCCACTCCAGAATCACATTATAGCGTGCATAAATGCTCAAGGATAGCAATTGGAACATCTTATAAGACAGCCGTCATCTTGTAAGCCATACCTGGGTTACGTGCTTGTTTGCTTATATTTAGTACTATAACTTAGACTTTTGTGGAACCTCTTGTGCTGATGGTGGGACAGCTGTATGCGACACTGTTGTCTTGACATTATTTGATCAAGTACCATACATATTACTTCGTTGACGTTCTTTTAGAAGCTTCTTTTAAATGTCACAGAAGACCTCATACATATCAATTAATAGAAGTCGGTTTCGTAATTCGGCGACTATTATCGATAAAAATTACTTTCGAAGGTCAGGAAATTGATAGATACAACTGGCAGAAATCGCACGTCGGTATGTTCATTCTGCATACATTTAGGGGACCTTTCTTAGCTGCTTGACGCTGTGTAGAAGTAACGCTTTTGCCCTAAGGGCCCTATGACACGTAATAATCCTGTGACTACTTGTAGATTTTATAAAGAATGCTGCAAGGTAGTAGGAGATGAGCAAAGGCATCAGACCGGTAGACGTATTTATAACTTTCAAGTAAAGTGTAATGAGATTACGTTCCGCGTTAGGAGATCCACGTCAGACGCGCTGTGTGACAGTGAGGCAGCAGGTGTGCGGACGGAGGTTTTCCACGGTGTACGGTTCCGTCCACTTTAACACTCGTGGGGATATCGCCGCACTCGAGTCCCGCCAGAGAGCGGCGGAATAACGCGCTCCGGTTTTCCCCTTCGGCAGAAACAGCCTGCGCGGTACTCACGCGGCGCTGCGGCGCATCAAATCCCGCGGAATGGAGTCCGCATGTCTCTCCAATACACGACCGCTGCCGTGCGTGCGCCGCCATTGTTTTCCATTGCCTGTGCATCTCCAACATGACGCCACGAGCATAGAACGCGACGGCACACGCGACAGAGTCAAAGAGCGCAGTTAAGCTCGCACCAGGATCTGAACCACTTCTGTACACTCTTTACTGAACGTTGGACAAAGTTCTATGACCTCGCGGTAATAAATGTACCATGTCCCGTGTTTCATTCTAAAACACTTCACGTCGCCGGTGATCACTGCAGTGCTTTGTTAAACTACGTCGCGCTGGATTTCCAACTAGGTCAGCTGTCTTTATTGCTTCGTTATGCATCGGGAACAACATTAACAAAGCTTTAACGGATTTTTACTATTTGTAGAGCTAAGATATAACACAGACTTTCAGGTAAAGCTTCCTCTGCTGTAGTAGATAATGGATGAAAGCACAGCTTAACGTTAAACCTTTCGTGACCAGCGTGATATACGTGTCCAGCATACAAATGTCGCACGTGTGTTGCGATCTAGTGTTGAATGTAACAACTGTTCGGGAGTAGGAGACTCATTATTTGGCACCTAATGCGCGAGATATCATTTAATCCTTTCAGTTGTGCATTGTGTCCCTCGTGTTTTCTCTCCTGTGTCGGCAAGCTCAGTAAAGGTATTTATTGTCTTTTTTACGTTGTTTGCTAGAAAATACAAAGATTTGTGCGCATTTGTATCACTAAAACACTTTTACATTCTTTTAGTGCTTTTGCTTTGTGGTGCGCGTATTTAGAGAATTTCTGTTTGGGCCTTTTATTCATATTTTTACACTTACATATTTTATTAGGGGATGCATTGCTATTTTATTTTTATTGATTTAATATGAAACGCAAAACTCCAAAACTCCTAGTTGTTTTTTTCGTGAAGAATGTTTGCTTTCCCCTTCTCTTCATATTTCTTCCATCTGGAAGCTGACTTACAAGAACAAGGAAAAAAAGGAAGCTGCTCACTTTTTCCTCCCCTATTCAAGTTGAAAGTGTTTCCTATTGCAATGTTCAGAAGAAAATAACAGAGACCGTACCACCATTTGAGTGATTTATTGCCTACAGCATATCTTTCTTTCCACTGGTCGAACTAGTCTACAGTCATCATTACATCTATGTACTCTGATACGGATACAGGGCAGAATATAGATGAAGTTGCGTCATTTATGTGTTTTTTCTTGTGACGAATCTTATGCCCTTTGGACGATGAGTAGTTGACAAACCTGTAACTGTCTAATTATCTTGCCATTTTACTGCAGATACACACACTTTTGTACGGACGATGATGTCCTCTTGTATGAACTTCGAAAAATTTTCCAGCAAGGAGCACAAGGAGGTGATGCGGACTATGCAGTTCACGGAAGCAAGATATAAGGACTAATTTCGTATGTAGCTATCGGAAAATACGACGACGTATTCAGGAACGTTTTGAATAACTTTGTTAAAAATGTTAAGCTATGAATAAAAGAATATCTGTGAAAATGGTTGACAACACTGATTAAATCCAAAATATTCATATTCTGCGTTCGGATAAAATAATTTTCCTTGAGGGAGAAAATAATCATTCCACAAATCAGCCCGCATTTAGAAAATATTGTTCGTGAGGAACTCAGCTTACCCCTTTTCTCACACGATAACCTGCGGACCATGCGCATAGGGAAACAACCATATTTCACATGTCTAGATTTCCGGAAAGTGTTTGACGCAGTGCCCCCGCCCTACCCCAACAGATAGTTAACGAAGGTCTAAGCATACGGGATATTTTCTGAGATACTCGTACATGAGTAGCTTGCAGAGTTCTGAAGCAATACAACCCAGTACGATATGCTGACGAGAAAATATCGAGGAATTGTGAGAGAATCTCTCTTTTTCTCTAGATAAATAAATGATATGGCAGATAGGGTGCGTAGCAGTATGCGACTCTTTGTTGATTACGCTGTAATACAGTGGAAAATATCACCGCAGAGTGACTGTAGAGGGATACGGGATGACTTAGACACAATCTCTGCTTGATGAATGGCCGATTGCTCTAAATGTAGAGAAATGTACAGCAATACAGATTAGTAGCAAAAACAACGCAGTGTTCTTGGAATACAGTATTAGTGGTTTTCTGCTTGATACTGTCACTGTCACATCGTATCTACGCATAACGTAACGTAATGAAACAACTCGCTACACAACTGTTATTGAAGCAGTAAGACGTTGTCTCCGACGTCGACCAATTGAATTGTACCATGCAGGCACATAGGCCCGCCCACTAACGTGGCATAAGTCCGAGTAGAAATAATATGGTGCAATTGAATCCTGAACAAATCCTACCTGCTTTCAGGAAAAAGTGTTGCATGACTTACTTAACGCCCCAGGTATAAAGGAGAGATCGCGGTATAGTACATTAGTGAGATAGTTTATTGCGCACTACTCGTGTGTTCTGGATCCTCATCAGTCGGATTAAAGGATGAAATCGAAGAAATTCCGTCGCGCGCTGTTAGGTTATTTCTACAGCCGCCAACGTGCATTTCAAGGAAAGAGCACAATGACAAGATAAGGGAAAATGTGTTTCGTACACAGGCATGTAGACAGTCGCTTATCTCCCGCGTTATTTTCACGTGGAGCAGAAAAGGGAAGAACGAGTAGTGATACAAAGAACATTTCGTGATGCACGTTACGGCTGCTCGCGGAGTATGTGCATAGATGTAGATCGTCATGTTAACAATGCCCTCATTTACATAACTGGAAATGTCTAAGAGTTATACATGCTTATTGCACGTATGTAATACACTGGAGAGCCAAACAAACTGGTACAAATGCAAAAAATCATGTAAGGCCCCAGCGCCCACACAGAAGTGCCAGAGCACGACGAAGCATGGATTCCATTAATGTCTGAAAAAGGGATGGAGGGAATTGACTCCATGAATCCTGCGGGACTGTCCATAAATTCGTAAGAGTACTAGGGTTTGGAGATCTCTTCTCAACAGAACTTTGCAACGCGTCACAGATATGCTCAATAATGTTCATATCGAGGGACTTTGGTGGCCATCAGAAGTGCTTGATCTCAGAAGAGTGTTCCTGGAGCTATACTGAAGCAATTCTGGACGCGTTGGGTGTCGCATTGTCCTGCTGGAATTTCCCAAGTGTGTCAGTAAGCACAATGCACATGAAAGGATGCAGTAATCACATTGGATCCTTAAGTATACGTCATCTGTCAGAGTCGGATCTAGACGTATCAGGGATCCCATGTCACTCCAACTGCACACGCCCCACACCATTACAGAGCCTCCAACAGCGTGATCAGTCCCCTGCTGACACGCAGGGTCCATGGATTCATGAGGTTATGTCCGTACCCGTAGATGTCCATATGGTCGACATAATATGAAACGAGATTCGTTCGCTGCCATTGTAGCCGCAGTAACCGATGTAACAACAGCGCCAGACACCTGTCTTATAGAGGCGTTGGCGGCAGCAGAGCCGTATTCTGCATGTTTAGACATCTCTGTATCGGAATACACATGCCTATACCAGTTTCTTTGGAACTTTAGTGTACATTCTTAATTCTTTACAGTAACACCCTTGACTGTGATACTCAGTGGCACCATGTGCCAAAATTTGCAATGAAAACTGGTACAGGAACATGATTCAGAGCCTTCATAAGACTCCATCGTGAGTTGCCCACATTGTACTGAATTGTTTGAAATTCAATTTGCTGTCAACTTTGTGAGTTATCTTGACCCAGTAATTCCTCGGAGATAATCAAGCTGAGTTCCATAGTTTTCACTACACTCTGAACAAACGCGGCTTTCGGGCGCTCATGCAGCAGACTACGTTTTGGGAACCAAGGATATTGGCCCCTTTATTTTACAGGAGTGCCATTTATACGGACATTAGTACATTGCTTGTATACATTGTTTGAGGAAATAGGTACTGTCTTATCATGGAAAAGAAGTGTAACATGTAAACACGAAATGCTAAGCTACCAGGGCGAGGGAAGAAGGTGTAACACTCCACTACTTTAATGTAGCTGTAATGTAGATTTAAAAAACACTAAAGCCGATTAGGTATCGATAAATATAAGTCTTGAATAGTTATGAACTTCATTTTATACCGTTGACTGCAAAGAAACTCTTTTTTATTTCTCGACAGCTACTGGTGAAGAGTTAAAAAATTTATAACTGATTCTTCATCGAAAGCTATAAGTTTTTATGTTTTCTATCGTTCCTCCGTTATGACTATATTATTATCATTATTATTATTATTTCCTTTCTCAGACGTTATGTCTGGTTAAAAATGGAAAGTGACGCAGACCTTGATCAAGCGTGACTTCCTTTTAACTGAACGGTGTATGTTACATTGCATTTAGGAACTTTGAACATGTATCAATAATTACAAGTTTCTGTAATTGTATATAAACGTTTGGAAGTAGCTGTATTGCGTTGATGTACTGGTGGATATTGTATGGTATGCCTCTTGTAGTTAATACTACAATTGGTGTAATGTCAACTTTATCCTGATGCCACATGTTTTTGACTTCCTCAGCCAGTAGGATGTATTTTTAAATTTTTCTCCTGTTATCTTATGTATATTTGTTGTATTGGGTATGGCTATTTCGATTAGTTGTGTTTCTTCTTTTTATTGGTGAGTATGATCTCAGGTTTGTTATTTGGTGTTGTTTTATCTCTTATAATGGTTCTGTTCCAGTATAATTTGTATTCATCATTCTCCAGTACATTTTGTGGTGCATACTTGTATTTGGGAATGTGTTGTTTTATTAGTTTATCTTGTATGGCCAGTTTTTGATGTATTATTTTTGCTACTTTGTCAGGTCTTCTTGTGTATTCTGTATTTGCTAGTATTGCACATCCGCTTCTGATGTGATCTAATGTTTCTGTTTGTTGTTTGCAAAGTCTGCATTTATCTGTTGTGGTATTGGGATCTTTAATAATATGCTTGCTGTAATATCTGCTTTTATTGTTTGATCCTGTATTACAATCATGAATCCTTCCGTCTCAATGCATATACTGCCTTTTCTTAGCAATGTGTTGGATGTGTCTTGATCGATATCTGGCTGAGTTAGATGATATGGGTGCTTGCCATGTAGAGTTTTCTTTTTCCAATTTACTTTCTTCGTATCTGTTGATGTTATGTGATCTAAAGGGTTGTAGAAGTAGTTATGAAATTGCAATGGTGTAACCGATGTATTTATATGAGTGACTGCTTTGTGTATTTTTCTAGTTTCTGATCGTTCTATAAACAATTTTTGTTAAATTGTCTGCCTGTTCATAATGTAGATTTTTTTGTCAATAAATCCACTTTCTCCTGCCTTTCTGCTTAATGTGAATCTTTCTATTGCTGAATGTGTGTGATGTATTCTGTATTTGTGGCATTGTGATCGTGTAAGTGTATTGAGTGCTTCTAGGTCTGTGTTACTCCATTTCACTACTCCAAATGAGTAGGTCAATATTGGTATAGCATAAGTGTTTATAGCTTTTGTCTTGTTTCTTGCTGTCAATTCTGTTTTCAGTACTTTTGTTAGTATTTGTCTATGTTTTTCTTTTAGTTCTTCTGTTTCTTTATTATTATTATTATTATTATTATTATTACTATTATTATCATTATTATTATATTGACTTGGATACGAGATCGGTCTATGCAACTGAATAGCCCGCATCTCGTGGTCGTGCGGTAGCGTTCTCGCTTCCCACTTCCGGGTTCCCGAGTTCGATTCCCGGCGGGGTCAGGGATTTTCTCTGCCTCGTGATGGCTGGGTGTTGTGTGATGTCCTTAGGTTAGTTAGGTTTAAGTAGTTCTAAGTACTAGGGGACTGATGACCATAGATGTTAAGTCCCATAGTGCTCAGAGCCATTTTTTATAACTGAATAACAGTATATTTGTTCTTCTGACATATCACTTCGCTCCCTTTCATTTATGACGCATCCTATTTGGCCTGTACAACTTGTTGTTGTACGTGCCCAATAACTTTTTTTCTAATGTTTACAGACATTTAGAATCATTATATAAGATGGTCAGAGAAAGTGCTAAAAGCTTGTGAGGGTGCTGCGGGGTAGGATGTGCTAGAAGTAATTGTGAATAACGAATTTGATACGTTGTGCCATTTCCGAGCTAATTAGTATTGAAGTTAGACAATGTGGCCGTTGCGCACCCAAGTTCAAGTGACCTGCCAGATAGAATAGTGTCGGTTGCTCTCCTAGCGTATATGATGGCGTTCGAGACAGCTCAACCTTCGGCTAGGGATCGACACTGATTACCGTCCCATGACCAATTTCTCTACCGCTCTCTTGTTCGGTTGTAGGAAACCAAACGGAGCACCCGTGTGGCGACACCGTCTCTGGCGGGCCGCTTGAATTTGCACGCTCGACAGTCTGATTGGCTCATTTCAGTGCAAATTAACTAAGAAAAGTCACAACGAATCTATTTTTTCGTTAGTAATTATTTATCAGAACAATCTACCTTGCAACAAATGGCTCTGAGCACTATGGGACTCAACTGCTGAGGTCATTAGTCCCCTAGAACTTAGAACTAGTTAAACCTAACTAACCTAAGGACATCACAAACATCCATGCCCGAGGCAGGATTCGAACCTGCGACCGTAGCGGTCTTGCGGTTCCAGACTGCAGCGCCTTTAACCGCACGGCCACTTCGGCCGGCACCTTGCAACACCCTCACACCCTCACAAGTTTTTCAGACTGTTTCTGACCTCCTTGAATAAGGCATTTACACAGATGCGCCAAAGATACTGGTATAGGCATGCGTATTCAAATACGGATATATATAACCATGCAGAATATTGTGCTGCGGTCGGTCACGCCTATATAGACAAGTGTCTGGCTCAGTAGTTAGATCGTTTACTGCTGCTACAATGGCAGGTTATTAAATTTCTAGTGAGTTTGAACGTGGTGTAATAGCCGGCGCACGTGCGATTTGACACAGCATCTCCGAGGTAGAGATGAAGTGGGGATTTTCCAGTACGACTATTTCACGAGTGTACCGTGAATATCAGGAATCCGGCAAAACATCAAATCTGCAACACCGCTGCGGCCGGTAAAAGATGCTACAAGAAAGGAACCAATGCCGACTGAAGAGAATCGCTCAGCGTGACTAAAGTGCAATCCTCCCCAAAATTGCTGCAGGTTTCTATGCTGAACTATCAACAAGTGTCAGCGTGCATACCATGCAACGAAACATTATCGATATGGACCTTCGGATCCGAAAGCCTACTCGTGTACCATTGACGACTGGACGACACAAAGCTTCACACCTCGCATGGGCCCCTCAACGTTGACATTGTACTGTTGATGATTGGAAACATGTTGCCTGATCGGACGAGTCTCGTGTCAAATGGTATCGAGCGGATGGACTTGTACGGGTATGGAGATAACCTGTGATGTGAGTTTGCGTAACGGATGAAGGCGAGTCAGACCTCTACAGGTACAAAGATGAAATCATTTCGATATCTGTGGATATATTTATTGGTCTTTGCTGATTTATGTAAAATTTTCTGTGATGCAAAATCGTTCTTTCTGAAATATTTAGTCAACAGATCGTAAACGTACTTTGTATGTTGTTGTTGTTGTTGTTGTTGTTGAATTTGCGTAGATCATGTGCATTCTAAGAAAAGTATGCTAATTGTTTTCAAAATAAGGTATACATGAAATGCACTTCTGTTCAGTCAAAACTGTATTACTATAGCTCAGACTGTTGTAGGCTGACGTTAATCGCAGAATGCCGCATGTAAGGGGAGACGATCGACAACAAGGAAATTAAACTGCCTGACAAAGTAAAATTTCTAACAAACACAGGACACAGCCGGCCGAAGTGGCCGTGCGGTTAAAGGCGCTGCAGTCTGGAACCGCAAGACCGCTACGGTCGCAGGTTCGAATCCTGCCTCGGGCATGGATGTTTGTGATGTCCTTAGGTTAGTTAGGTTTAACTAGTTCTAAGTTCTAGGGGACTAATGACCTCAGCAGTTGAGTCCCATAGTGCTCAGAGCCAAACACAGGACACAGGCCCAGGCCTTTGGCAGTTTCATTACGGCACACAGTCAGCCTTATTACGACATAAACGAGAGATTGCAAAGCAAGTTCCGACGGTTGGAAGTGAGCTGATATCCGCGCTATGACGTGCCTTCGACGGCCACCCAATCTGACAAATTTCTGTGGGACATCAGGTAAAGCGTTTAGAGGAGATTACGCCAATGGAGAATCAGGAAAGACAGGGCATTATCAACTGCCAATACCGGCCGCGGATTATAAAATAATGGCTGATAGAGGACGACGGCGGCTTTGGCACGCTTTGATGTGAAACCGGAAAACTTCGTTACAAATCGTGAAGACGGGCTTTCGATTGACATTCGAAAGCGATCCCGGTTTTTATCTAATTCACCGCAAGGATGGTTACTTGTTCGAGCAGCAGTTTATAAACGGATGGTATAGAGCTGAGAACTCAATTGAGAGAGTCTTGCGACACCGAAATTAATGTCGATTTCTGGAGCAGTGAAGCCACATGCGGTGTGGAATATCAAGCTTCACATCAAGGCGGAACCCACCGTGGAATGTAGTAGAGGAAACGAGTGCGTGAGCGTGTACAGGGATTTGCTTTTAGTCTGTCAGTGTCATGTTATAATACACGTAATGTCAAAGTCTATAGGATTGAAGGAAGTTCATCGGTCGCGGTTTCTGTTTGCAATCACACTTTATCTACAATAATTTTGTAATACACAAGTACAAAGTGCCCATAACTACTGTTACAGTTTTAAAATGCCGTAGAAAGAGAATGACCACCCAGAATGACATCGAATTTGAATAGCATTGTATTGACTCACGGGGGAGCATCATGGAACCAAAAATATTTAACGAAGTAATATGCTGTTCAAATCTGACGGCATTATGAGCGGTGGTCCTCTTTCTACGGTGTTTTTAATCTGGAACTTTAGTTACAGATGTCCTGCATATTAGTGGGTTCATGTTTAGCTACTTAGTGAAATCTCTTCCGGACGATTAGATGCTGATGCTGCAGTGACACCTCTGCCTACGTGTTACTAAGAATAGGTGGACTGGTTAGTGCGACTATATGGTCATTACATGTAATACATTCAACATCAAAATATTCAGAAACTTCAAGATGTGGGCCTGAAAGACAACACAAGTGAGCCGTAGAATCTTTCTAAAAACGGTAACCAACATAATTCGATAGTCACCATCAGCCGCCTGTCCAACGGGCGCGGTTCGAGACCGGCACCCAGCCGCCTCCGCCACCGCGAAGCGAGGAGTAGCAGGGCTACCGCCTAGCTTGTCGCTCCTCTTGCAAGCGCCGCTGTCGTGACTGTCCGTATCTTTGCCTTCGCCACCAGGTCAAAGTCCGGACGCAACATTTCTGACTGCCATCCTAGCAGCCGGCGTTAGCTGCATCACCCACAACTGACAATGAAAGGCGTGCCTGCCCCGTGTAGAATAGAAGATAGAATAAAGTTATATTCTTAAATTGTCCACAGCGTCTCCACTGGGTCCTCACCATCTACGGCATCACCACACATGCACCACCTCCTGCAGCAGTGCTACTACAGAGTGGTCCATACAGTAACATGGAAACATCCAACCCACAAATAAGAATGATGACTTTCAGAGGGCTAACACGGTCTCGGACTAAAATCAAAAAATGAAACCAAAGAATCGAACTAATTAGCCACTTCAACGATCTGGAAAATATTATAAGCTACCAGTATGAACTCAAAATTTACAACAAACTAGAGAAATGCATTATCATATGCGGAACGCTCAATAGAACATTGAAGAATAAAGTTAGGAAAGGCATAATGGCACTGTAAGGTACTAGCCACTCCTTCGATGTTATGTGGAAGTGGATCATGGACAATCCCTAAACCACAAGAAAGTAAAATCCATGTGGCTGAAATGAAATTTATAACAAATGTGAAGGGCAGCACAAGATTAGATAAACCATGAAATGAAGGTGTAAGAGGAGAACTTGGGGCATATGCCGTAAAAGACCATATCAAGTCTAATCGACAAATCTGACTAGAATTTCTACAAAGAACACCAGATTTGAGACTACCAAAACAAGCCTTATATTGCAGACCTTTAGGTACAGGAACCTTGAGAAGATTAAGAAAAATATGCCAGGATACTTAGAAGTATGGTCTAGAACATACTGAAAGAAGAAGAAGTAGAAGAAATTTGAATTTTTTGGTAAGGACTATGGGACCAAACTCCTGAGGTCATCGGTCCCTAGGCTTAAACACTTCTTCATCTAACTTACACTAACTTACGCTAAGGAAAACAGACACACCCATTCCCTAGGGAGGACTCGAACCTCCGACGTGGGGAGCAGTGTGAACCTTGACAAGCCACCCCAGACCGCATGGCTGCCCCGCGCGGACAAGAAGTAGTAGTAGTAGTAGAAGAAGAAGAAGAAAAACTTTAACATAGTATTCGACAGGAAATGAAATGTACGACTAACTATGGCGAAACTTCACTAAAATATCTATAGACAAAGAAGAAAAAAACTGTGTTTCCTCAAGACAGAATCTTATTCCCGGGCCGGGTTATCTAAAAGCAAATACGGACACAAAGGTTGCATTAACCTCGAGGTAATTAAAGTAACAGCCTTTTCACCAGTCAAATGTCGATTTGAATTACCTGATCTACTTCTAGTAGATTAATTCTGACGTAGGCCTCTTTGTTCATGATGACTAAAATTTTCACGTCACAAAATGTGGTTCTGGCGTTGCATAACAGAAAATTCAATCTTCTACAAAACGTTGTCGGTCTCTTTTACGACCTGTATTTTTTATATGTATCAGGTACCATTGTGTGGTTCTAGGTATCCCTCTTTCGGTCTTCTATTTAGACAGTGCTGCTCATTTCATTTTACACCTTTTTAAGAAATCATATTGAAGCATCTCAGTCGAAGAAGATGACCAAACTACACTGGCGGAGAGAAAAGGACCAGCCTGGAGCATTGTGTATGGAGGACCTGGGCATAATACGTGCGTACCGAGGGGGGTTGCGATGTTAGTGAATCAGTTTTCACCTTCATGGGCAATGAGACTGTGCTCCGGTTGCCTGTGTGTGCGGCCTCAGTTTAGACTCTCCATGCAGTAACTGCGTTGAGTCTGGGGTGTGCAACGTTTGCAGAGTTCATTCTTGGATACAACCATGCCCCATCGACAGATACGAACTCACGTTGAATAGCTTCAGCCACTTGAACGAGGTCACACTACTGGGGTGCATGAAGCTTGTTGGACGTATCGATGGATTGCTGCACCTGCATGGCACAATGTACCGATGGTGTGTCGCTACTTTCTGTAGTATACTAGTAGGCGATGGAACATTCCTGTAGACCAGTTTCTGTATGTCCATGTAGAACAGATGCACGCAAAAACCGATGCTTTAGTCAAGCAGCAGTGGCCAACCGAACATCATGTAGGGACGAATTCCATGTAGCAGCTGCTGTGTCGTCTACGACCATCGGGAATCGTCTGCTTTAGGTGAAGTGCGCCTTTGGCTAGTCTGCTACTGACAGGACGATACCACCAAGCATTTCTTCCTTGATGTCGTGAGATGTCGACTAGAGAGGAATGGCTCTCTGCTGTCGTTAGTAATGAGAATAGGTTCTGTCTCTATGAGGGTGATGAGCGTACATGCACGTGGCAGAGACATAGTGAGCTGGCTTTCTGGAGTGTATTCGCCCACGACAGATGGGTTCCATCCCAGGCTTCATGCCTTGGGGGGCACCTATCATTCGCAATCATATTTGGTATTTCTATAGGTTAAAGTAACCAGTGTCCGCTACATTGCGTACACTACTTCGCCGTGCTACTGCCATTCCTTCGACACGACGGTGAAGTGTTGAATTTTTTTCCCATTGGGACAAAGGCCGTCGACGTACGTTTCCTGTGACGCAACGTGCTCTTCCTGGTGCAGAACATATGTTTCGACCAGCAAGAACACAAGCTATCTCGTCAGTTCATCACGTATGAGACGTGACTGAGAGGTAATTTACTCTTGCTTCGGAGCCTGCAAGAAATGTTGCCGACCTGCAACAAAAGGCACAATATACGATATATTTGGGACAATTCATCACAGTATTCCATTCGGCATCTCTATACAAGCTTCCAAGCGAGTGTATACGTTTGTGGTGGAGCCAGAGGAGGTACACTGTGTACTGATGAGACTGTTAGGACACTCTTTACTGTTATGTGTACGTTTGATTTGGTCTAGATTTGTTATCATATACTCCTTTAACGCTGAATAACCTTTCACACCACTTGCCAATAAAGTGATATTTTCCTTGAATGTGTTGCTTTCGTTTTCTTGCAGTGTACAAATAGTTCTAAAAATGTGAATCTTCAGGTTTTCGCGGCGCAATGACTGCTCCATTAAGTTTCGGGAATGCAGCCGCATGTATTCTGCTTCTTCTTCTAATATTTCGGCTGCATACCTTTCAGCCATCTTCAGAGAGAGCCGTGCGACTGACGCTCCAGCGCTCGCTCCATCCTTTTAAACTCGCGGACCGCGCCACTGCGCATGCGGCCACAGATAAACAAGGCGCCAGTGATGTTGATTGGCTGAAAAGACGTACAATATGCATGAGTTACGTCTGTGACTGCGCATTCGATCCATGCTGGGAGGTCGATATATTACTGGGAGCTGAACTGTAGCGACGTCTTTGTAAGTTACAAAGTTGTTAACTTACAAAGACGTCGCTACAGTTCAGCTCCCAGTAATATATCGACCTCCCAGCATGGATCGAATGCGCAGTCACAGACGTAACTCATGCATATTGTACGTCTTTGCCGCCAATCAACATCACTGGCGCCTTGTTTATCTGTGGCCGCATGCGCAGTGGCGCGGTCCGCTAGTTTAAAAGGATGGAGCGAGCGCTGGAGCGTCAGTCGTACGGCTCTCTCTGAAGATGGCTGAAAGGTATAGAGCCGAAATATTAGAAGAAGAAGCAGAATACATGCGGCTGCATTCCCGAAACTTAATGGAGCAGTTCTAAAAATGTATATCACTTTACTGACCATAGAATTCTGTACTTAAAGCATTAATTACATGTTCCAAATGGCTTTAATACATTATACAGCAGTTTAATGTCTAGAGCGCGATATATTTACAAATTATGCGTAAAATACAGTCTCATGTCTAACAACAAAAACTGTAAAAATCCCGGAAAGTGCCTACGGTGGTAGGTGCTGTGAATTTCTTCCTAGAAGCAGTCACTAGGATGAAGTACCAAAATTATGTTTTCCAAGGTGCCCTATCGTCAAGGTACATCGGTCGGCCCGTGTTTTTTTCAGCTCTGTGTCGACACTGTGGTACGGAACTACAGGATCACTTTTTTCAAACCTCTGTAATTGTCCTCCATTCGGAAGCAGAAGCTTGAAATTTGACATACAAAATTCCTCTGTCATGGTACGAAAGCGTCGCGCCCTGCAACATCCTCTGACTGGACAACGTTTCGAACAGCAATGTCCACATTCCTGAAAAAGAAAGGCCACAGCTGAAGCATTTTTCTTTTTCTCAAACAAAGGACTTGGGGCCGGGGGGGGGGGGGGGAGGGGGAGGGGAGGGGGGCGGGGGGTAGGACATAAAGGTCAGCAATGAAACCTTGTTCTCCTTGGGCCGTTGAGTCCGACACCTTTCGCAGTCGAGAAAAACAGTTCTCATTGCATTAAGACACATAGTAACAATCTTGAAAATCTTTGAGGCTGATGACTCCCCTGATCGTTTCAAATGTTCAAATGTGTGAATTCCTAAGGGACCAAACTGCTCAGGTCATCGGTCTCTACACTTACACAATACTTAAACTAACTTATGCTAAGAACAATACCTACACCCATGACCGAGGGAGGACTCGAACCGCCGGCGGGAGGGGACTCTAATGGTTTCAACACACCTTTAAGGACATTGTGGTGGTGAACTTGATCGCACTCATTTGGAGTGCAGCGTGATCGCAAGTTTTGCTCTCATGGACAGTTTGGAACCATGACGGATTTCAAAATCCTTCGAAAAAATATGCTGTGATCGGAAGCAGCAGAAGTTGCTACGCATTCTCAGTCCTTAACTTTCGCAGCACTTCTCTGACGAGATAACTGAAGGGTGCGGCATCGACACTTGAATGAACACGGTAACAAAATGTCCCTCTAAGACCCCCAGTTCGTCAATACCTTGTGTGGAGCTTTATCACATTTCTTGAGAACTATGAAAACATGTCTTTACGTACATAACTTGCGAAGCAGCTCTAGTCAGGTGCAGGCTGGCAACTGGAATCGGAAGGCTGTGAAGTGGATACCTACCTACAGACGCCTGGGGCTGCTTCGTACATTTTCTCTGTAAAGGCACATTTTCAAAGTTTTCAATAAATGCTATCGGGTGCCATCCATGGTACTGGTGAACTGGGGGCCATCTGTAACAAAACGGTTTGAAGGCTGGGCGTAGCCGTTCTTATCTCCGGTACGGAAACGTCAAAAGGAGGGGTACCATGTGGGTAAGAGGGGTGTGACGAGATTCCCATCGTGTAACACATGCTCCGTGACGTTGAGGAGAATAGTGGCAAAATTTGGTGCAAATGTGACATCATTAATATACCTTACACATCACGTAAACTCCTGAGCTCTGGCCTTTTCTTCGAATGTGAGGACACATTGGTGTTTGAAGCGCCATCGAGCCAGAGGATGACGTTGCAGGGCGCGACACTTTTATACCATTACAGAAAAATATTGTAGGCACCTCTGAGCCTAGTTCAAAACTTCTTCGTCGGAATGGGAGACATCAAGGGTTTCGAGAAAGTGATCCTTTAATTCTGTTGCGCAGTGTAGATTCACGTAATTTGTTTTACCTAACACATGAGGTTTGAAATTCGTCAAATGAATTAAAACACCAACAAAAATCCGTCGGTAACTTTCGAAATAAATCGCCTTGACAAAATAATATTTCGATTTATTTTCACGTAAACAGTTCCACTTACAACAAGCGACCGAACAATCCCAGACGCTGTCTCCCGACGAATAATGCCACTTGGTCATTTAATTTTATTTGGCATACATAATAATAGCAGAACACTGTTCATTTGTCTTATTGCCATTTGTATAGTGAAATTAAACAAATTAAATGATCCTATGGCATTGTTGGCAGGGAATTCCCATCAGCGGAATTGCAGCAACCGAGTAACAGTCTTTTGAGTTGACGCCTCGTCGGACAACTTGTTTATCGATGATGATGAGCCAGTTATGTCGGCAATACAACACCCAATACCTGAGCGGGGAAAATCTCCGAGCTAGCCGGAAATCGAACACGGGCCCCTTGCATGGAATCCAGACCCGCTGACTACTCAGCAATGGAGGCGGACTTCTGTATAGTGATTTTTGTTTATGGATTTTTCCAGCCCTTCTGTCACCCTGTTAGTATTGTTACGTAATGAACATGGAAGCGTAACGACCAATCTATGAAGGATTCTAACACTGAATGTAACACAGGATTGGTTGTTAGTATAATCTGAATTTAAATACATAGTTAGATATGTGTGCACAAATATGTGTGTACAAATGACAAAATACGAGTATAAGGCAGTATTTTTTAGTTTACCAGGGAACAAGTAGTAGAAGCTTTACAAACGACAGTCAGAATAGTATTTCATCGAAAGATAAAAAGAAATAACTTGTGACTTGGTGGTGGGGTAGATAATGAAGTACCCCAATAACGTGTGGCGAACAGAGCTTGAAATGTGAAAGAGGCAGATAAGAAAACAAGAAACGTGAAAATACAACAGACACAAGAGAAAGGACAATGCAGGAAAAAATGGAAGAGTTGGAGGCAATAAACTGATTTAGAATTTTATTCGCCGAGGCAGGGATAGCATAGTAGACGTCTGTGTAACCCCCAACATAGGCACCTCCTCTAGTTACCCCCTGTCTGAGCGCGGTGCAGTGTTCGTCGCACGCCCCACGGCCCTGCGGTGTGTCTGACGCCAGAGGATGGCTCGAGGGCGGTCCTAACTCCTGCTGTCCACTCCTCTGTCGTCCCGGGATCAATACCGGCCGCTGGCCCTCAGGGTTTAGTCTATGAGAACTACGGTGCCCGCTATCTGCTGTACATCGTTCACCAGAGAATGGCGTCAGGCTGGTGGCTTTAGCAGGCCAAGTGACCATTTTTACATAATGTGAAGAGTGAATTGTCACACTCGTGTTCTGAAAATAAATAACAATGAATGAAGCGTGCAGTTTGTCTGCATTTACAATATGAACTTCCTTATAAGACTGCTTGTGCATAAGTAATACGCTTTCAAGTTCAGTAGCAGTAAAACGAAGGATTTTCTCCTGAGAAATCTATAAAAAACTGCGGTTTTATTGCACACCCTGTCCAAAACACAGCGTTTTTCACAGACAAAGTTTTGCTGATGGACCTGAATGATCGAGAAGCTGGGGCTTTCATCTCACTCGTGTACTTTGGAAGTGTTATCGGTAATAATTGACAACGCAGTTTTGGAAGTGATAACTTCAGAAAAGGTAAACAAAGGCTATCACGGATCCATTTGATACTTTGATATTCGTTTCTTCCACAGCCGCAACGTATTTTACAATTTCTAAAACCATTTTAAATATTCAGCATCGCCTCTCAAATTCTTCAAACAATATGACCTACCGGGTGATGAAAAAGTCAGTATAAATTTGAAAACTTAATAAACCACGGAATACTGTACATAGAGAGGTAAAAATTGACACACATGCTTGAAATGACATGAGGTTTTATTAGAACCCAAAAGAAAAAAATTCCTAAAATGTCCGACGGATGCCGCTGGACAGCAAAACGTCAGTGACTACGCAAGACAATCGTGTATAAAAGGAGCTGTAATGAGAGAGAGAATCAGATACACCAGCAGTCGCAGCATGTTGACGTTACCCGAAAAGGCGCTTTTAGTGGAGCTGTATTATCAGAATGGGGAATGTGCTGGTTCAGCGTTACGATCCTATCGCCATAGGAAGGGAATTCGAATTGGTAAAGGTCCGTTGACAAATGCAGCTGTGGCGAGAATGATTTCGAAGTTCGAAGCCACGGGTTGTTTAGGCGATAGACCCCGTAGTGGCCGACCGAGCACAAGGCGTATTGCTACTGAGACAGTTCAGGAAGAAATGGAGACTGTAGCGGTTTCGCCTACGCACGGGGAAGTCAGCGCTCGTGCAGTCGCACGTCGCACCGGCATTCCATACACTACTGTTTGGTTCAGAATGAGAGCACACTGGACTCGCCTTCGGGAGGACGACGGTTCAATCCCGTCTCCAGCCATCCTGATTTAGGTTTTCCGTGATTTCCCTAAATCGCTTCAAGAAATGCCGGGATGGTTCCTTTGAAAGGGCACGGCCGATTTCCTTCCCTATCCTTCCCTCACCCGAGCTTGCGCTCCGTCTCTAATGACCTCGTTGTCGACGGGACGTTAAACACTAACCTCCTCCTCCTCCTCATAATGAGATTTTCACTCTGCAGTGGAGTGTGTGCTGATATGAAACTTCCTGGCAGATTAAAACTGTGTGCCCGACCGAGACTCGAACTCGGGACCTTTGCCTTTCGCGGGCAAGCGGTCTACCATCTGAGCTACCGAAGAACGACTCACGCCCGGTCTCACAGCTTTACTTCTGCCAGTATCTCGTCTCCTACCTTCCAAACTTTACAGAAGCTTTCCTGCGAAACAAGCAGAACTAGCACTCCTGAAAGAAAGGATATCGCGGAGACAGGGCTTAGCCACAGCCTGGGGGATGTTTCCAGAATGAGATTTTCACTCTGCAGTGGAGTTTGCGCTGATACGAAACTTCCTGGCAGATTAAAACTGTGTGCCCGACCGAGACTCGAACTCGGGACCTTTGCCTTTCGCGGGCAAACGCTCTACCATCTGAGCTACGGAAGGTACGACTCACGCCCGGTCTCACAGCTTTATTTCTGCCAGTATCTCGTCTCCTACCTTCCAAACTTTACAGAAGCTCTGCTGTTTGGTTGGCACTTAGACGTACCCTCCGATGCTATCGGTACAAAAGCCATCGGTATCATGAACTGTTACCTGGCGATTTAGTGAAGCGGAGGTCATTTGCAGTGTGGGCGTTTCAAAAGATGGCGAAAGATGACGATTGGTTGAGAAACGTGTTGTGGACCGACGGAGCTCCTTTCACGCTCCGAGGGTCTGTCAACGCTCACAACTGCAGAATTTGGGCTACCGAAAATCCCAGAACTGTCGTGGAAACTCCATTGCACGACGAGAAAGTCACGGTATGGGTTGGATTTACCACATCTACTGTTATCGGGCCTTTTTTCGTCTAGGAAATGTGTGATTCTGGTTTTGAAACTGCTACCGTGACGGGTGAGAGGTACACCGATATGTTACAGAATCGCATCGCCCCCAGCATGGCTGATAAACACCTGCTGGAACGTACGATGTTTATGCAGGATGGCTCTCCACCCCATATTGCTAGACGCTTGAAATATCTCTTGCGAGCGTCGTTTGGTGATGATCGTGTGCTCAGCTGCCACTCTCGTCATGCTTGGCCTCCCAGGTCCCCAGACCTCAGTCCGTGCGATTATTGGTTTTGGAGTTACCTGAAGTCGCAAGTGTATCGTGATCGACCGACATCTATAGGGATGCTGAAAGACAACATCCGACGCCGGCCGCGGTGGTCTAGCGGTTCTAGGCGCTCAGTCCGGAACCGCGCGACTGCTACGGTCGCAGGTTCGAATCCTGCCTCGGGCATGGATGTGTGTGATGCCCTTAGGTTAGTTAGGTTTAAGTAGTTCTAAGTTCTAGGGGACTGATGACCACAGATGTTAAGTCCCATAGTGCTCAGAGCCATTTGAACCATTTGAACAACATCCGACGCCAATGCCTCACCATAACTCCGGACATGTTTTACAGTGCTGTTCACAACATTATTTCTCGACTACAGCTATTGTTGAGGAATGATGGTGGACATATTGAGCATTTCCTGTAAAGAACATCATCTTTGCTTTGTCTTTCTTTGTTATGCTAATTATTACTACTCTGATCAGATGAAGCGCCATCCGTCGGACTTTTTTTGGTTCTAATAAAACCACATTTCATTCCAAGCATGTGTGTCAATTTGTACCTCTCTATCTACATTATTCCGTGATTTATTCGGTTTTTGAAATTTATACTGACTTTTTGATCACCTGGTATATGACACGCATATCACCGACAGAAAGGTATTTGAAAACAACCACAGACCTAATCTGTTGTACGTTACATGAAGCAATACAGGTCTACTTCAGCAAACAATTTGAGGTCCTATAGCGGATATTTAAAACAGTTTTCTCATTTAGAAAAATATGGTTCAGTTATTTTAGTCTATGCCACAGATTAACGATTTTCATTCTATTTTTTTTTTCTATGCAATGGCCGACCTATATCGTCGGCAGCAAATCCAAAAGACAACTCTGCTACAGTGGTGGAGGTTTAAAAGACGTGACAAGCATATACACTCCTGGAAATTGAAATAAGAACACCGTGAATTCATTGTCCCAGGAAGGGGAAACTTTATTGACACATTCCTGGGGTCAGATACATCACATGATCACACTGACAGAACCACAGGCACATAGACACAGGCAACAGAGCCTGCACAATGTCGGCACTAGTACAGTGTATATCCACCTTTCGCAGCAATGCAGGCTGCTATTCTCCCATGGAGACGATCGTAGAGATGCTGGATGTAGTCCTGTGGAACGGCTTGCCATGCCATTTCCACCTGGCGCTTCAGTTGGACCAGCGTTCGTGCTGGACGTGCAGACCGCGTGAGACGACGCTTCATCCAGTCCCAAACATGCTCAATGGGGGACAGATCCGGAGATCTTGCTGGCCAGGGTAGTTGACTTACACCTTCTAGAGCACGTTGGGTGGCACGGGATACATGCGGACGTGCATTGTCCTGTTGGAACAGCAAGTTCCCTTGCCGGTCTAGGAATGGTAGAACGATGGGTTCGATGACGGTTGGGATGTACCGTGCACTATTCAATGTCCCCTCGACGATCACCAGTGGTGTACGGCCAGTGTAGGAGATCGCTCCCCACACCATGATGCCGGGTGTTGGCCCTGTGTGCCTCGGTCGTATGCAGTCCTGATTGTGGCGCTCACCTGCACGGCGCCAAACACGCATACGACCATCATTGGCACCAAGGCAGAAGCGACTCTCATCGCTGAAGACGACACGTCTCCATTCGTCCCTCCATTCACGCCTGTCGCGACACCACTGGAGGCGGGCTGCATGATGTTGGGGCGTGAGCGGAAGACGGCCTAACGGTGTACGGGACCGTAGCCCAGCTTCATGGAGACAGTTGCGAATGGTCCTCGCCGATACCCCAGGAGCAACAGTGTCCCTAATTTGCTGGGAAGTGGCGGTGCGGTCCCCTACGGCACTGCGTAGGATCCTACGGTCTTGGCGTGCATCCGTGCGTCGCTGCGGTCCGGTCCCAGGTCGACGGGCACGTGCAGCTTCCGCCGACCACTGGCGACAACATCGATGTACTGTGGAGACCTCACGCCCCACGTGTTGAGCAAGTCGGCGGTACGTCCACCCGGCCTCCCGCATGCCCACTATACGCCCTCGCTCAAAGTCCGTCAACTGCACATACGGTTCACGTCCACGCTGTCGCGGCATGCTACCAGTGTTAAAGACTGCGACGGAGCTCCGTATGCCACGGCAAACTGGCTGACACTGACGGCGGCGGTGCACAAATGCTACGCAGCTAGCGCCATTCGACGGCCAACACCGCGGTTCCTGGTGTGTCCGCTGTGCCGTGCGTGTGATCATTGCTTGTACAGCCCTCTCGCAGTGTCCGGAGCAAGTATGGTAAGTCTGACACATCGGTGTCAATGTGTTCTTTTTTCCATTTCCAGGAGTGTATATGAATAATATTGTAAATGTCTGTGGACGTAATTTCTCCTAACGATCAGATGATAGTTTGCAGCTTCATAGCAGATGTTGCTTATTCTCAAGAGAACTGTGCTGGCACAAATTAACAATGCAGACAGTAACTTTAACACTTACCTATCACATTCAGTTACGCTGATGAGTTAAAGGACTACACATCGTGACAAGATAGTGGACAAAAAGTGGAAGAGAGGAAGTGGAAACGAAATGAAAAACTCAAATAGTTCAAATAGCTCTAAGCACTATGGGACTTAGCATCTGAGGTCATCAGTCCCCTAGACTTAGATCTAACTAAACCTAACTAACCTAAGGACATCACACACATCAATGCCCGAGGCAGGATTCGAACCTGCGACAGTAGCAGCAGCGTGGTTAACGACCGAGGCGCCTAGAACCGCTCGGAAAGAGGGGCCGGCACGAAATGAATATTCACAGGTTGAGACGGTGTGTGATGTTTTCGCAGTGACTGCAAAATCGAGTCTAATTTACAAAGAACTTGACAGTAATAAAAAATGGCTCTGAGCACTATGGGACTCAACTGCTGAGGTCATTAGTCCCCTAGAACTTAGAACTAGTTAAACCTAACTAACCTAAGGACATCACAAACATCCATGCCCGAGGCAGGATTTGAACCTGCGACCGTAGCGGTCTTGCGGTTCCAGACTGCAGCGCCTTTAACCGCACGGCCACTTCGGCCGGCCTTGACAGTAATAGTCCACTATTCAGCATGACGTAAGCCTTCAATGGAATTTATGCATACGTTGCTTCTGTGGAGAAGGTTGTCATAAATCAATTTTATCCTGTCATGAGGCAAGCTGGTCCACCAGTGGGTATTGACACCCGTGATACTGTCACTGGCACCGATTTTATGTCAGAGCTGGTGCACACATGTTCTATTGAGAACATATCTGTAATTTTTCAGGACACTTGAGTATCTCAGTATCATACAGATAGTTCATAGAAACACATGCCACGTGTGGACGAGCGTTGTCCTGTTGAAAAATGTCACCATGACAAGGTCGCATGAGACGTAACACTTGATGACGTCGTACGTCCGTAACGTAGTGTTGTGGCAGCAGCTCCCTCACTCAGTACCAGCCTTGATCTGAAATCATAACTGATGGCCCATACACCATAACACGTGGAGAAACAAACTACAGCTTCCCCAAATCAAAGCAGAGTGGAACCTCTCACTAGTTCACCGCCATATTCGATGACGATTGTCATCGGAAGTAGTGCAAAACTGCGATTATCTCTGAACACAAAGCGATGTCATTAATTAGTAGTCCATGCTACTCCATCACAGCACCAATTGAAACGTAGCATTTTGTGTGTTCGTGTTAATAACGGCAATCTACGCATGGGACGATAATTCCTAGTCCGTCTGCTGCCAGTTGTGAAAGATGGCAGAAACTTGTGTGTAATCAGATGCCAAGCGCAGATGTGAAATGTGTTACTATGCGCTTGGCGCACAATACACCGATATTCCCATCTGCTAGTCAGACAAGATCGTCCAGATGCTTGAAGACTGGTACGTCTGTCCTGACATACACAAGCAGTCCTACATCGGGCCATTACCGCACCTGAATGCCCCAATAACCTGGATATTACTAGATTCCACTAGTCGGCCAATGGAGAACCTCAACGGGGCCTCTTCCAAACTCAGGCAGGTACTGATAACGCTGTCTCCCACAACAATGTGGCGTCTGCGTGTCGTTCACAGCGATCACGGAGCATCTCACACTATTCACATCCCCTATACATCCTACCAGATCTGGTACCAACACTAAACACGAAGAAAATTAAAGAAGTATTGTATCACAGAGAACTGCAGCTCTGTAATCGTTCACGTGCTCGCCGATGGTGTGTACGTAAATAGAGTGTTTCCCTAAGAGCGTGCCTAAGGGTAACAGGACATAGAGAGTGCTATACTCAACAATTTGAGGTAGGGGACCTGAGGTTGAAGAATCCAGCATAAGGAGTTATTGAAATAACCATGTCTACCGCTTTGTCTAGCGTTACTGTTCTCCAACTTTTTTTACAATTAACATGTGTTAAAGTTTACGTGTGTTGTGCTGTATATTTAGCTGTACATTCCTTATTTCCTGCAAGAAAACAAGGAGGACGAGCCTGATTACCAGTAAGTCTGCACCTGAGATTCTTGCAGAGAGGTCTACCTGGTTTATTGGAGAACGTACCGTTGGCTTTTCGTGAGAGCATGTGGATACAACATGACAGTGCACCGCCTCACTTCAGTGTTGATGTCACAACCATCTAATTGCTGTATTTCCTGCTCGCTGGATTGGAAGGGGAGGTCCTATTCCATAGCCTGCCACATCACATGGCCTAAATTCTGTTTATTGTTTACTATGGTAATATCTAAAGTCACTTGTGTGTGGGACTCCAGTGGATACAAATATGGAATTAATTGCCAGACTTGTAGCTGCTGTGATGTGATTCGAAATGGGATATTACTCAGGGTGTGTCAAAATCTTGCTCAGCGATGTCATGTTTGTATTGAGGATAATGGCGGTAAGTTTCAGCACATCTTGTAAGACATAGTACAAATGGTGCGCGCATTGTATCACTAATGGTATTTGCAGTTCACAGTAACTAATGTAAATAAAAAAGTACACAGTAATGCGATTTTATTACAATTGTCTTCTTAAGCTGGCATCTTCGACCCCAGGTTCCCTACCTCAAATTGTTCAGTGGAGCAGCCTCTATGACCTCTTAAATTTTGACACGCTCTTACGGAAACACGAGGTATAATGTTACACTGGCACCCCAAAATGTCTTCCGGGTGCTACACTTTTTTCGCTAACAGCGTATAACGTTCTCGTCTTAAACCTCTCCGTAATCATCAGTCAACAGACTCCGCTTTCATTTCGTAGCTAGAGGCTACGCTATTGGAGAGGGCATTAAATCAGTCACTTATTCTCATTCGTAGTGCTCATGTCACCCATTGTAACTGATGAGCTATTACTTTACTGACGTCATTACTTTGCAGATGTAGTTAGCGTATGCGATATGTGGCTTATGGTGTACCCAATGAGTGTTCACTCAGAGTCACTATGTAATGACATCGCTGCTGCTTCAGCTATTGCAAATAGCAGAACCGGTCTGTCTAACACGGTGGACTATCTACACTTGACGCTGGATAACGTCTGCCCGCGTGCTGTCGATTGGAAACAATATGACCAAATTTATTCGAGTAATAGATCTTTTGTGATAAGCGGAGTTTAGTGAGGCACCACAGTGAGCGACGGGCGAACCCATATTATTCATTGTGATATTTAGACCTTTTGGATCCATTAGTTGGAACAAGGCCACTTTTGCAGGCGAACTGCCGTCGAATATTAGATCGCGTTGACGTAATCTTCAGTTTCATCGCACATGGATGCTCTGTGTGTGGCATGGAGATTTCAGCCAATGTAGAGCGGGTAGTAGTACATGTATGAAATTAGATCGTGGATGATGAAAACAACGTATGCGTTTCTCTCGAATGTGGGTTCAAGATGGCAGCAACAGGTTCATTCTTTGTAGCTTGTTGACTGAAGCACAGGATAGGGAACAATGACTTGCGGTCGAGAGGAAGTCTCTTCACCTCACTGACTGTGCTACTAAGGTTGCGTTTCCCGAAGGTAATAGTTGTGTTTTCGATATAGTCCTAGAATAAAGGATTTGGTTGTTGACATTTAGGATTTGCCTATGAATAGTTTAATCAACAATTAGTAGGGCTCACTAGCATCTCACTCTTGACAGACTGCGTAAAATAAGACACAATTTAAACGGTATTCTATGTGGCTACTGGTAACTGTGGGATTTTGTATTTTTACCATTCAGACATTTATAGCGGTATCAGTAATATGTGAAGGAAGTAACTAATTTAACTGAACATCTGGATGCTGATATTCCGTGTATATGTCAGAGGCGACATGACATAATGTTGATGTTACTTACCAAAGAAAACGTTC